>NW_017099525.1:7244-8786 GCF_001412225.1 Nicrophorus vespilloides
CTCTCCACCATCGCCGGACCCTTCAAAGCCTCTCTACTCTCTCTCTCTCTCTCTGCCTGTGTTCACAATTAATCAAAAGAGAATTGACGGAATGAGTTTTAATTACTTCTCACTCTCTCGCAAAAGCACAGACGCAAACTCGTTATTCGTCCTCCCTTTTTTTTTAATTTTTTCATTTCTCACACAGACTAGCAGCAGCAGCAGCAACAAACAAAAAAAAACTGGGGTACAGTGAGGGAACAACCGAATATACTCGATACAAATCCAATTAAACAGAGGCCAAAAAAGAAATTGTATATGAAATTAATGGAAACCACCCCCTTCACTATCTGCATCGCACAGCGTCATAATCCCTAATTGAGAAGTGCAACTAACGAACGAATTTTTTAAATTAAACTTCCTTTATTACAAGATGCTATGCTCCACAGAACATCCACTGTCCACTCATACTTATACAATAAAAATATATTTTTACCTATGTTTAATAACGAAATATTTATTAGAAACTTTTTATAGCTGATTATTTTGTTACTAAATCTAAGAAAAATTAGTTAATCATCATTTATTTGCAACAATTGCTCCACAGAACATCCACTGTCCACTCATACTTATACAATAAAAATACATTTTTACCTATGTTTATTAACGAAATATTTATTAGAAACTTCTTATTGCTGATTATTTTGTTACTAAATCTAAGAAAAATTAGTTAATCATCATTTATTTGCAACAATTTTTTCAAAATTTTATATTTTTAGTTACTAAATTGTCTCACTTGTAAAAAAAAGTAAGAAACTAAAGAAAATATTTTGCTCATACGAAATTGATTTAATGAATTGTTGAATAGTGCTATTTTTATACTTTTTTTAATGACGTATGTTTCATAAATTATTTGATTAATTTTAATTGTATCAATAATACATTTCATTTCCATACAGCACTGTAATTTATTAATTAAGTAATTATAAGTCAGGTGAAAAACATCTATTAATATACAATGTTTCGCAATAATATAATTATATTACCATTAATAAGTGCAATTAAAAAATATAATTTTTCTAGTTTTCAACTCAAGCTTTATACATTGTAATAAATATATAAATTTGATGTTTCTTTCAAAACTACATATTATAAATTTTAAAAAAATATTAAGAATATAGTAAATATACGTAAAATCTGTGAAATTTTGGTAAATTATTGTAAAATAAGTCAATTTTAACTATTATTTTAATCAACTTACTAAATATACAAAAAAAAACTAAGTGAAAATCAACTATATATCTGTGAAATCCAAAATCTATAAGTTTTTCATGAAAAATATTGATCTATTAATATACAAAGTTTCACAATAACATAACAATGTTACCATAATTTTGTGCAATAAAAGAGTTTTTTAATGACGTATGTTTCATAAATTATTTGATTAATTTTAATTGTATCAATAATACATTTCATTTCCATACAGCACTGTAATTTATTAATTAAGTAATTATAAGTCAGGTGAAAAACATCTATTAATATACAATGTTTCGCAATAATATA
>NW_017099525.1:8811-12809 GCF_001412225.1 Nicrophorus vespilloides
AAATTACAATATATAAATTGAAAAAAATATATATTAAGAAGAAAATAAATCTATAATAATTTTGGTAAATCTTAATTAATTTTTAATCAACTTCTTAAATGTACAAAAACTAATTGAGAAATTAACAATATATTTGAAAAAATCCTAAATCTATAGATTTTTTCATGAAAAATATTAATCTATTAATATACAAAGTTTCACAATAACATAACAATTTTACCATAAATTTGTGCAATAAAAGAGTAAATTACAATATATAAATTGAAAAAAAATATATTAAGAAGAAAATAAATAATCATAAAATAAAAATTTTGGTAAATCTTAATTAATTTTTAATCAACTTCTTAAATATACAAAAACTAATTGAGAAATTAACAATATATCTGCAAAAATCCTGAATCTATAGATTTTTTCATGAAAATATATTATATTAAATTTCATATTCTTCAAGAACAAATATTTACTCAAAATCAAGTAAATCCCATAAAATGTTGAATAAATATTCATTGAAATAGATACACGAATACAGCGAGATTGGCAACGGAAAAATCTGTTGAGATTGCGGTTCGATCATGCTGAAAATGCGTCTGTGGAAGTGTGCGCGTGAATCGGGTGCGGTTTGGATTTAGTTAAATTTTAAAAGGGCAATACTGGGGGGCAAGAGAGGGTTTCATCCCCCGCGTTGCGATGGAGTTGTAGCGCTTAATAGAAATCGTGGGATCCTTGTGGATGTCACAGCTCCATGGCCACAGCTTCCACCCCTTCAGATATTTAACTCAATTTAGTCACCCTCCACTCCACTCCTGACTTGCTTTCTAAATACAAATTAATGGGAGACTTCAATTATTATTAAATCACTATTAGGATCATCATTATCGTCATCATCAGGAAAACAGATTTCATACAAATTCAATTGAACAAATTACTTGATTTTAATGATACACAATTAATAATATATAGAAATTGTTTTATTTGCAATTTAATTAAGTGTAGAAATCTAGATTGTGATACAACAGAATAGCTACAGTTATAATAAGTTAGGTTAGGTTAATTAAGGTTATGTTACAGATTTCGTTTATTGCCTTGGTTAGTTTACTTAAAATTTGGGTTTGTTACAAAGATTAGATTGAGATAGGATTTATTTTAATAACTTAAGTTATGTTATGTATATTTCGATTATGACTTAGTAAATTGGCTTATATTAATTAAGTTATACTGAAATAAATTATATAATGTTAGAAATGTTTACAGTTTTTTTTTTTTTGATTCATACTAACTTTACGGTCTTCAAAAATGATAAAATTTCTGGTAATATATTTATAATATTTTTGCTCAATTTTGACCTATTTTCGTATTGGATCAAATATGTATTTTTAAATATAGAATGCGTTGGTAATGAAATGCTTCGAGTATACTTAACAAAATTAGTCAGCGTGTGTGTGAAGTGGGAAAAAACACGGGACTTTTGGGAATCAAAGACACGTTAGAATTATTCGCCAAGTGAATCAAAGTACGAAAACTACTAATCCACGCCAATGATAATAATAATAATAAAGATACGATTCTCGTTTCGTTTCGTTTCACTCGATCCAACGATGTAAATAGATTTCGAGTTGTGCAATATTTATCGAGTGTCGGGCGACTGAAGCGAGGCACTATTTCAGTAATTTCAGTGATTACGCTTTTCAAAGTGAATCAAGGAGAAAGCTTCAACAAGATGATGATGATGATGTTTGAAGAAAGAGCGAAGGAGGAGGAAAGAGAGGATGAGTTTCAAAGCATCGGGACAGCACGTGTTCCACGTTTTCTGGATGTGTGTCTTTATTACTGACATGTTTGATATTATTTCTACACATCCCAAAAGTAACTCGGCTCGCGACGAATTTATCGCTGTTTACGTTGAGTTATAATCAAAACGTTTATACGGCGCTGACACATTTACAATTATTTAAAAACATTTTAAAAGAGTCGGCATCCGATGAATTATTAAATGAAACACGGGGATGAGAGGTTTTTGAGAATAAAAAAATTATATATATATTTAAGAAATATGATAGGAAATATTTAATAGCTTTGATAAGTTGAGAAATTTGTAAATTATAAACATCGAAAAACCTGCACAAATATGAAAATATTATAAATGTATCTTCAGAAGTTTTATACAAATAATTATTAACTTCTGTCAACCATTGAGTTTCTCAATTAACTTCATTCCTCCTTTTTAGAACATAAATTACAGCCAAACGAATGAAAATACAATAATCTATGAATACTACAGCTTTTATTTGCATCTTTTGACACATTATTTCTTTGTTACTTCATTTTTGAATGCGAATTACAGTCAACACTAAAACCTAAAAAACTGCTTTTTCGAGCTTTAATTATTATTATTTTTTTTTTAATTTGAAAGCGATATATTCCCCAAATATCCTGTATTCATACGCATCTTTTATATCCATTCTATCTACTATAGTTTTTTTAGTAGATTAGAAATGTGAAGACATTGGTATTTTTTGAGCGTTATTTTTTCATTTTTGATGCGAATTAAGCCAAATGATGAAATCACTATAATAATTGAATACACGCTGCATTTCCCAAATATTCAAATGTAATATGCATTTTTTGGATCTTTCTATCTATTATAGTTTCTGAGAAAATCAATAAAATATGAAGAAACGTTACTTCAATTTTGACTATAAATTGCAGCCAAACGACTAGATGTATAATGTTTACGTATTCTATCTTTATTAGAAGTTTATTAGTTTATTAGAAAATCAATAAAATGTGAAGACACTGCTTTATTGAGGCTTAATTTAAAGTTACTACAATTTTGACTACTTTTTGCATCCAAATTCGATTCATACGATAGAAATTAACACAAAAGTTCTAATTGTTTTTAAATTAAAATTTTCTTCTGATAAAAACCTTGTGTATCTGTTGTTGTTTTGTAGAAAGAGAAAGAATGGATGATGTGGATAAGGATGTGTGAACAAAAATATAAGAAATATTAAATATGAGAAATTAATGAATTATGGACATCGAAAAACTTGCACAAATACGAAATTATTATAAAAAGTATTATTAACTTCTGTCAATGATAAATTTTCTCAATTAATTACTTCATTTTTTAACACGAATTACAGCCAAACGGCTGAAAATACAATAATATATGAATACAAGCTAAATTCCCCAAATATCCAGCTTTTATATGAATCTTTTGTATCCATTCTACCTATTACAGTTTTCGAGATTATATTACCATTAATAAGTGCAATTAAAAATATAATTTTTCTAGTTTCCAACTCAAGCTTTATACATTTTAATAAATATATTAATTTAATGTTGCTTTCAAAACTGCATATTAAAATTTTTAAAAATATTAAGAATAAATAAATATTTGTAAAATTTGTGAAATTTTGGTAAATTATAGTAAAATAAGTCAATTTTAACTATTGTTTCAATCAAATTCTTAAATATACAAAAAAAAAACTAAGTGAAAATCAACTATATATCTGTGAAATCCTAAATCTATAGGTTTTTCATGAAAAATATTAATCTATTAATATACAAAATTTCACAATAACATAACATTTTTACTATAAATATGTGCAATAAAAGTGTAAATTACAATATATAAATTGAAAAAAATATATATTAAGAAGAAAATAAATCTATAAAATTTTGGTAAATCTTAACTATTTTTTAATCAACTTCTTAAATATACAAAAACTAATTGAGAAATTAACAATATATCTGCAAAAATCCTAAATCTATAGATTTTTTCATGAAAAATATTAATGTATGAATATACAAAGTTTCACAATAACATAACAATTTTACAATACATATGTGCAATAAAAGAGTAAATTACAATATATAAATTGAAAAAAATATATATTAAGAAGAAAATAAATCTATAAAATTTTGGTAAATCTTATTTAATTTTTAATCAACTTCTTAAATGTACAAAAACTAATTGAGAAATTAACAATATATTT
>NW_017099525.1:12857-46406 GCF_001412225.1 Nicrophorus vespilloides
TAAGAAGAAAATAAATAATCATAAAATCTATAAAATTTTGGTAAATCTTAATTAATTTTTAATCAACTTCTTAAATGTACAAAAACTAACTGAGAAATTAACAATATATTTGAAAAAATCCTAAATCTGTAGATTTTTTCATGAAAAATATTAATCTATTAATATAGAAAGTTTCACAATAACATAACAATTTTACCATAAATATGTGCAATAAAAAAGTAAATTACAATATATAAATTGAAAAAAAAATATATTAAGAAGAAAATAAATAATCATAAAATCTATAAAATTTTGGTAAATCTTAATTAATTTTTAATCAAATTCTTAAATATACAAAAACTTATTGAGAAATTAACAATATATTTGAAAAAATCCTAAATCTATAGATTTTTCATGAAAAATATTAATCTATTAATATATAAAGTTTCACAATAACATAACAATTTTACCATAAATTTGTGCAATAAAAGAGTAAATTACAATATATAAATTGAATAAAAATATATTAAGAAGAAAATAAATAATCATAAAATCTATAAAATTTTGGTAAATCTTAATTAATTTTTAATCAAATTCTTAAATATGCAAAAACTAATTGAGAAATTAACAATATATCTGCAAAAATCCTGAATCTATAGATTTTTTTCATGAAAATTATTGATATTAAATTTCATTATTCTTCAAGGAACAAATATTTACTCAAAATCAAGTAAATACCCATAAAATGTTGAATATAATATTCATTGAAATAGATACACGAATACAGCGAGATTGGCAACGGAAAAATCTGTTGAGATTGCGGTTCGATCATGCTGAAAATGCGTCTGTGGAAGTGTGCGCGTGAATCGGGTGCGGTTTGGATTTAGTTAAATTTTAAAAGGGCAATACTGGGGGGTATAGAGAGGGTTTCATCCCCCGCGTTGCGATGGAGTTGTAGCGCTTAATAGAAATCGTGGGATCCTTGTGGATGTCACAGCTCCATGGCCACAGCTTCCACCCCTTCAGATATTTAACTCAATTTAGTCACCCTCCACTCCACTCCTGACTTGCTTTCTAAATACAAATTAATGGGAGACTTCAATTATTATTAAATCACTATTAGGATCATCATTATCATTATCGTCATCAACAGGAAAACAGATTTCATACAAATTCAATTGAACCAAATACTTGATTTTAATGATACACAATTAATAATATATAGAAATTGTTTTATTTGCAATTTAATTAAGTGTAGAAATCTAGATTGTGATACAACAGAATAGCTACAGTTATAATAAGTTAGGTTAGGTTAATTAAGGTTATGTTACAGATTTCGTTTATTGCCTTTGGTTAGTTTACTTAAAATTTGGGTTTGGTTACAAAAGATTAGATTGAGATAGGATTTACTTTAATAACTTAAGTTATGTTATGTATATTTCGGTTATGACTTAATAGATTTGCTTAGTATTAACTTAATATTAGTATACTGCAAATAAATTATATAATGTTAGAAATGTTTACAGTTTTTTTTTTTTTGATTCATACTAACTTTACGGTCTTCAAAAATGATAAAATTTCTGGTAATATATTTATAATATTTTTGCTCAATTTTGACCTATTTTCGTATTGGATCAAATATGTATTTTTAAATATAGAATGCGTTGGTAATGAAATGCTTCGAGTATACTTAACAAAATTAGTCAGCGTGTGTGTGAAGTGGGAAAAAACACGGGACTTTTGGGAATCAAAGACACGTTAGAATTATTCGCCAAGTGAATCAAAGTACGAAAACTACTAATCCACGCCAATGATAATAATAATAATAAAGATACGATTCTCGTTTCGTTTCGTTTCTTTCACTCGATCCAACGATGTAAATAGATTTCGAGTTGTGCAATATTTATCGAGTGTCGGGCGACTGAAGCGAGGCACTATTTCAGTAATTTCAGTGATTACGCTTTTCAAAGTGAATCAAGGAGAAAGCTTCAACAAGATGATGATGATGATGATGTTGAAGAAAGAGCGAAGGAGGAGGAAAGAGAGGATGAGTTTCAAAGCATCGGGACAGCACGTGTTCCACGTTTTCTGGATGTGTGTCTTTATTACTGACATGTTTGATATTATTTCTACACATCCCAAAAGTAACTCGGCTCGCGACGAATTTATCGCTGTTTACGTTGAGTTATAATCAAAACGTTTATACGGCGCTGACACATTTACAATTATTTAAAAACATTTTAAAAGAGTCGGCATCCGATGAATTATTAAATGAAACACGGGGATGAGAGGTTTTTGAGAATAAAAAAATTATATATATATTTAAGAAATATGATAGGAAATATTTAATAGCTTTGATAAGTTGAGAAATTTGTAAATTATAAACATCGAAAAACCTGCACAAATATGAAAATATTATAAATGTATCTTCAGAAGTTTTATACAAATAATTATTAACTTCTGTCAACCATTGAGTTTCTCAATTAACTTCATTCCTCCTTTTTAGAACATAAATTACAGCCAAACGAATGAAAATACAATAATCTATGAATACTACAGCTTTTATTTGCATCTTTTGACACATTATTTCTTTGTTACTTCATTTTTGAATGCGAATTACAGTCAACACTAAAACCTGAAAACACTGCTTTTTCGAGCCTTAATTATTATTATTTTTTTTTTAATTTGAACGCGATATATTCCCCAAATATCCTGTATTCATACGCATCTTTTATATCCATTCTATCTACTATAGTTTTTTTAGTAGATTAGTAAAATGTGAAGACATTGGTATTTTTTGAGCGTTATTTTTTCATTTTTGATTGCGAATTATAGCCAAATAGATGAAATCACTATAATAATTGAATACACGCTGCAAAAGTAATATGCATTTTTTGGATCCTTTCTATCTATTATAGTTTCTGAGAAAATCAATAAAATATGAAGAAACGTTACTTCAATTTTGACTATAAATTGCAGCCAAACGACTAGATGTATAATGTTTACGTATTCTATCTTTATTAGAAGTTTATTAGTTTATTAGAAAATCAATAAAATGTGAAGACACTGCTTTATTGAGGCTTAATTTAAAGTTACTAGAATTTTGACTAATTTTTGCATCCAAATTCGATTCATACGATAGAAATTGACACAAAAGTTCTAATTGTTTTTAAATTAAAATTTTCTTCTGATAAAAACCTTGTGTATCTGTTGTTGTTTTGTAGAAAGAGAAAGAATGGATGATGTAGATAAGGATGTGTGAACAAAAATATAAGAAATATTAAATATGAGAAATTAATGAATTATGGACATCGAAAAACTTGCACAAATACGAAATTATTATAAAAAGTATTATTAACTTCTGTCAATGATAATTTTTCTCAATTAATTACTTTATTTTTTAACACGAATTACAGCCAAACGGCTGAAAATACAATAATATATGAATATAAGCTAAATTCCCCAAATATCCAGCTTTTATATGAATCTTTTGTATCCATTCTACCTATTACAGTTTTCGAGAAAATCAATGAAATGTGAAAAAAAACTGCTAGTTGAACGTTATTTTTTTCATTATTTCACATTAATACATGAATAATATATAAATATCCAGCTTCTATATGCATCTTTTAGATCCATTCTATTATAGTTTTTGAGTAAATCATCAGTAAACTGTTATTTTTGTTACTTCATTTTTGAATGCGAATTACAGCCAAATGGATTAAATTACTACACTAATTGAATACACGTTGCATTTCCCAAATATTTAAGTTTAATATGCATTTTTGGGATCCATTCTACCTATTACAGTTTCTGAGAAAATCAATAAAATGTGAAGACATTGTTTTATTTAATGTTACTACAATTTTGACTACAGTGAGTGAGACAATAGAAATTAACAAAAAAATTCTAATTGTTTTTAAATTAAAATTTTCTTCTGGCAAGAACCTTGTGTATGTGTTGTTGTTTTGTAGAAAGAGAAATAATGGATGATGAGGATAAGGATGTGTGGATGCGGAGAGACGAACGGAGGGTGGAAACATGACAGAAATTTAATCTCGCATTGCGGGGGAATAAAATAAATAAATTCCGAGAGAGAGAGAGGCGAAAAGGGAAACCTAAATTGAAAGCAATCCGCAAATTATTTTAGGAGTGGGCATGCGGGGATGCCGCATGACCTGAATTCGAAAGCAGGTAGCGGTCGTGTAGGAACTGCGGTGTAGAAAGAAGATGAGGACGAAGAAGTAGAAGGTTGAAGAAAAGATAGTGAGAAAGAAGGAGAGTGAGAGGATTCAGCCTAATTTATTATCGCCTCAACCCACGAAAACAAAGATACCATTTTGTCTCATTAGCTTTTATTATTGCTGTCCGAAGACTGCGGCACGTTCGAAATTTATTAATTATTAGCCGTCTGCATTATTTATGAACACCACTGTTTTATTCTATCTATTTGCTTTTTCTCTCTCTTGCAGTTTACTTATTGCATATACGCGCCAGAATCTGTTATCTATTATCTTTTGGAGCAATTGTGTTTCGCAATTAAAGTAATTAGCGGAAGGCAATAATTCTCGCTCATTAGATTTGCGAGTAGAGGAGACTCTCGTTGTATATTGCATGCGAGTGGCATGGGGAGAATATCTGTTCACATAAAGTTCACCTCACGAATTTTAAGAATGGACGCGAAATTAGTTCGTTACATTCTTTAATTATCCAATTGTTTCTGCTAATGTCCGCTTCGCGAACGTCGCTTCGTTCCAATTACCTTTCGAAAATGAATACACGTAATTAGCGTAATTAATTTTTGTGAAAATTACATCTTTCTCTGCATACATTAGCCTCGAAACGAGCACACTTCAAATCCTAACGGATATACATTCTTTTCCATTATTTGCACAATTCATATTACTAATAAATTAGTTCAATCTACTGAATTAACAATGTAATTTACTTTTCCTCTCGTTCTTTGTATTATTATGCAACACTATATTTAAGTCCATTTAAAAGCCATTAGAAATAACAGCAATTTGAAACAATTATAATAAATAATATTATATAATTAGTTGAATGCTTTCATCTATCAATTACTAATTGTTTTTCTTTTATTGAATTTAAAAAATTGTTTTGTTCGATTTGATACAAAAAAATAAATTCAAATTAGTTTTAAATATTAAGTTAATTTGTTAGTATTTAAGTACTGAAAAACAATAATAAATGTAGATACTTTCATCTTGAATAAGCAAACTTTTCAATTTTCTTGTATTATTTGTAGAATTAATGAAAATTATATTGTTTTTTTTTAAATCTGCTTTGCTCAATACTAAAATAACTTAGATTTTGTTATCTATTATATTGACTTTAATAAGTATGAATTTGTTTTTTTGTGTAACTTTAGTAATTTAATAAGAATAAAATGTGGAGACATGTAAAAAAATATAATTATAGTTTTGACATCAAATTGCACAAAATCTGTTACTGCTATAAAAATAACAATATAATTAGTTTATTCTCTATAGTTTTAGCGTTAATAATCATTTTTTTGATTCAACTATAACTTTTTTAGATTTTGAGAAATATACTAAAATGTAGACAATAAAATCATTTTACAACAAAAAAATATATTTACAAAAAAACACTAAAAAAACTCTTCGTTTACCTAAAACAAAATTAATTTTCTAATTTAATTACACTATATCTATAAGTTTTATAACTATTCTAATATACATATATAAATAAAACTGAAATTAGTGAGATTACTAATTTCAGTTTTATATAACTTATTTTCATGTTTCTCGAAGTTTCTTAGTTTTTTAGAAATAAATTTAATTTTGACACTATTAACACTTCAAAATCAATAATTTTACTTTGAATATTGATATATAGATATTATAGAAGTAGTATTAAGTATATGAATACAACTTATTCAGTTTTTGCAATATATATTTAAAATTTCGTATTTTCAATATAAATTTTTTAGAAAATCAATATATGCTACAATATTTGCAATATTTATAATATATTCTCTATATTTTGAGCTTTACAAAAAGATTTAGTAAAATATTCATTTCATTTTTGTAAACTTACAGAATTCATTAAACAACTTAATTTTTGAATGTAATCTAATAAATATTTCATAGATACATGTAAAATATACTAAAAATTAGTTTTAATCAATCTTAAGTTAAGTAGATTTCAAAGACTGTAGAATAATAAAGAAAGAAAAAAAGAATAATTTGTGAATTTAATGTTAGTTAAAGTAGGCTTGTAGTTGGATTTTATTATGGAATACAATTTTTGCTTTTCGATTGGTCAGACCGTTGTTGCATTGTTCACTGTAATTACAAGATCGAAACAATTGCAAGTGCAGATGGTTCATGCGACGCACGTAGCGCAGACAATGTTATTAACAGAACAATAAATAATCCTTTGTAAGGTGGTCGAGACTAGGTGAGGAATATTAATAACAATTTCACCAAATAAGTGGAAAACACACGCTGCTTTCAGTCCAGAAAAATAAAACAAATGCCAGGCGTGACGTGACGATCGACTCTAAAGTCATTGAATTTACAACATTACAACTGACATCATTAATTGAATAAACTTTAATCAATTAAAAATAACGATTTCTTTATTTAATTTACACTAAAATTGCAAAAAAAAAGCATTGAAATTAGACTAAATTACATAAAATAATAAAAATTGTTTTTTTGAGTAATGAATTTATGAGTTTATATTCATATATAAGTTTAATAAACAAATGGAATGTTGGAATTGAATTCACGGTGGAATAATAGTCGGGACTACTGCTCGTAAACATATTTATATATTTTTATTACGGAAATTTCAGGCAAATCGCATTACCGCCGTGTAATTCCTTATTTTAGTGATACTACATCAAGTTTAGGATTATAATATGACAAGTTGATGAAACGTAATGTTGCCATAAACTTAACAAAAAAAAAATGAGAAGAAGACGAAGAAAAGTAGAAGACGACGAAGAATGAAAAGGAGACGTGAAGATGCAGCAAACAGATAGAGTCCTAAAGCATAAAACTTAAGTAATTTTAAGTGCGCGTATTATAATCCACATATTTTATTGCGAACGGTAAATAACATTAAACGCAACAAATTATTACTTCACTATGAACACGCTTGTTTCTATTGCTAGTTAAATCTTTAGTTTGCTTATTTTAGTTTGGAATATTTCAGGAATTTAACTTAATTAAGTTAAAAATAATTTAATTTAGAACGTTAAATTTTGATATTTGCAGTAAAAACTGTGATTTTTATGCATATTTATATGAAAAGATGACGAATAAAGGTAAATGTTACATGTTAAGTTCACAAGGGAAAAGGGACTCCTGTCAATCATTTAGCTTTTGACAATACACAAATATGTATATCCGACAAAGCCAAATATCTGGAAACACCCGGATAATATTTAATCTGGACATGACAAATACTAGAGAAAAGGCAAAAACTTTGAATACGGTTTAGGAAACTTTACAAGAATGATACATGAAAACTCAAAAATTTCAAAAGAAAACACACTGTTAATTTATGAATCTATTTGGAAATATTTTAGATGAAGAAAAAAGCTAAAAAAAATATAGAAATTGTACAAATTTTTAAAAGATTTTTATTAAAATGAATGAAAATATAATTAGTTCAATGAAAAGAGTAAAGAAAGATGTAAAAATTCAAAATTTCGCATATAGGTGACGTGTCAAATATGTCATAATGATGAACTGTCAAATATGTCATTTAAAAGTGACTCATAGTTTGTGCAAAACTTCTTAAAGCGTGTATTAGAAAAGATAAATGAATGAAAATAAACATAACTAAAAATACTTTATAAATTAATTCAATGAATTAATTGAAAAATTACATAAAATAATTGAAGTAATAATTTATAAATTTATACTTTTACCTGTCAAATATGTCATTTAAAAGTGACTCATAGTTTGTGCAAATCTTCTTAAAGCGTTTATTAGGTAAGAGAAATGAATGAAAATAAACATAACTAAAAATACTTTCTAAATTAATTCAATGAATTAATTGAAAAATTAGATTAAATAATTGAAGCAATAATTTATAAATTCAAACTTTTACGTGTCAAATATGTCATAATGATGAACTGTCAAATATGTCATTTACAATTAAATTAAAACTGATTCCATAGTTCGTGTAAAAGTTGTAAAACAATCGTTATATAAATTATTCAAATAGTTCAATTGTTTTTAAAGTAAGTGGTTAATTAAATTAATTATTTGAAGCAGCAAAGAATAATTTTGAATTTCATAATTTTGCATATAGAGGACGTGTCAAATATGTCATAATGATGAACTGTCAAATATGTCAAATAAAATGAAATGACAACTGACACATAGAAATATTCTTAGTTGTGTTTCAGAAAAGACAAATTCAAATCAAATAGATTGAGGAATTATTTTATAACGATAATTAATGTGATTTGTGGATAAATAAATATAAAATGTTGCTTGTCATAAAACTGTCACAATGACAGGTGTCAATTAAAATTGACTCACGGTTATTGTAAACGATTGTAAATTGTATGTTAAATGAGATAAATGCAAATCCGTTTGTATAACAGTGATTTCGCATAAGAAAATTCATGAAATTAGAATGTTTAATTAATGTTTCGATAAATGGTGAGTGATAAATAATGGTTATTAAAATTTGTATCACATATATAAGTAAAGGCGGTTGGCGGAAAATCCCTAAAGGATAAGAGGGAATGTAGGTAGTAGTATGGGTTGTAACTAGGAGTTAGCAACTGTTAGTGTGTGTATGAATATGTGTGCGTTTGTGTGTGTGTATATATATTGTATAATCACACCACGTGAGATTCGTAGTTTGGCGGAGCGCATGCAAATTGTGCGAGTTAGGACGCCTAATAGACTTAATCTTGTCGTTTATGTTCAACACTCACGTGGGATAATTAGCAGCGACGCAGATCTTGGCACAAAGAGGCCCCGACTCCAGCTATTGAATCCTGGTGTTTGCGAGTTCTAATTACGGGGCCGCAAGCGACGCGAAATTAAACTTTCATCAGCTATTACCATATGAGAGAGCTCTAATTAAGGTGAAGTACGCCGCTATTGTTCGCAATCTATATAGAGTGGAGGGACTTTAACTATGAAGAGGAGAGGAGTTCGGGAACGCCGATCCCCTGAAATCTCTCTCCCTTCTGCCTCTCTATATGTATATATACTCATAGTATTATCGGGACAATTAAAACATTTCCAAGAGCTGAAGACCCGATCTCCGGGAAACTCTTTGACGCTTCCAGCGAATGAGTTTATAAATGAATATTATGGATTAAAACTGTTGATTTGTTCCTTTATTTGAAACATCCATATGATCATTATGAAACATTTCATTAAGAATATAATGAAATATTTGTCCATCACTTTTTCACAAATTGAAAAAATATTATTTTTTTTGGACAAAGTTTGAAATTATACATTTGGTATAATATATCTCAAGAAACTACATTTGGAACAATGAAATGTCAAGTTAAAGTGAACTTTATATGAAAAGTTTAAATTCATAGGTAGTTAGTAAAGTTTTGGAAATTTTTCAATCTAATTGCTGAATATCAAAGAAGTATGTTTGAACCAATTCAATTAGAACTTATTTCTGAACTAAATGAAATAAAAATGAAAATATCTTTTTTTAAAGAAATAAAGCAATTTAAAGACAGAAATAATAAACAATATTTCGATACATCTTTATTAAGCGATTGAAATAATTTAAAGAGTTAGTCAATTTTGAATGATCAACTTTCAATAGTCACTTTTCTATGATATTTTTTCAATTATCAATTTTATAAAGTCAACTTTCTATAATTAATTTTCAAAGATAATTTTTTGAATAGTCAATATTTCAAGTTTAATGTTTAATTCAATTTTGTCCACTTTTACACTAATTGATTTAGTTTTAATTTTTTTTGGATAATGTTTTGAATGAAAGCTTTGATTTGAACCTCAAGAATCTACACTTGGAACAAAGAAATTTAAAGATAAAGTGAACTTTATATGCTTCTAGAGGAGATAGTATTATATATAAACTAATAGATCAATCTATTTGATGAACATCAAGATGGAATTGGAACTCTCTCTAAACTGCATGAAAATATCCTTTTTTTTAATGAAATAAAGCAAAGTAAAGACAGGAATAATAAACAATATCTTGATACATCTTTATAAAGCCATTAAAACATATGAAAGAGTTTGTCAATTTTCAATGATCAACTTTCAATAGTCACTTTTCTATGATCTTTTTTCAATTATCAATTTTATAAAGTCAACTTTCTATAATCAATTTTCAAAGATAATTTTTTTAATAGTCAATATTTCAAGTTCAATGTATAATTCAATTTTCCATAATCAACTTTCCAACCAAAAGAAAATAATTAACTATTTGTCCACTTTTACACTAATTGATTTAGTTTTAATTTTTTTTGGATAATGTTTTGAATGAAAGCTTTGATTTGAACCTCAAGAATCTACACTTGGAACAAAGAAATTTAAAGATAAAGTGAACTTTATATGCTTCTAGAGGAGATAGTATTATAGATAGATCAATCTATTTGATGAACATCAAGATGGAATTGGAACTCTCTCTAAACTGCATGAAAATATCCTTTTTTTTAATGAAATAAAGCAAAGTAAAGACAGGAATAATAAACAATATCTTGAAACATCTTTATTAAACGATTGAAATAAATTAAAGAGTTAGTTAATTTTGAATGATCAACTTTCAATAGTCACTTCTCTATGATCTTTTTTCAATTATCAATTTTATAAAGTCAACTTTTTAAAATCAATTTTCAAAGATCATTTTTTTTAATAGTCAATATTTCAAGTTCAATGTTTAATATTCAATAATTAATTTTCTATAATCAACTTTCAAACCAAAAGAAAATAATTAACTATTTGTCCATTACTTTTACACTAATTGATTTATTTTTCATTTTTTTGGATAATGTTTTTAATGAAAGCTTTGATATTATATGATACACCTCAAGAATCTACACTTGGAACAAAGAAATTTAAAGATAAAGTGAACTTTATATGCTTCTAGAGGAGATGGTATTATATATAAACTAATAGATGAAAAATTTTAATTATTTTTTTAATCTATTTGAGGAACATCAAGATGGAATTGGAACTCTCTCTAAACTGTATGAAAATATCCTTTTTTTTAATGAAATAAAGTAATTTAAAAACAGGAATAATAAACAATATTTCGATAGATCTTTATTAAGAGATTGAAACATCTTAAAGAGTTAGTCAATTTTCAATGACCAACTTTCATTATAATTAACTTTCTATAATCAATTTCAAATTATCAACTTTCAATAGTCACTTTTCTATGATCTTTTTTCAATTATCAATTATCAATTTTATAAAGTCAACTTTTTAAAATCAATTTTCAAAGATCATTTTTTTTAATAGTCAATATTTCAAGTTCAATGTTTAATATTCAATAATTAATTTTCTATAATCAAATTTCAAACCAAAAGAAAATAATTAACTATTTGTCCATCACTTTTACACTAATTGATTTATTTTTCATTTTTTTGGATGTTTTGAATGAAATCTTTGTTACATATGATACACTTCAAGAATATACAGAAATTTAAAGATAAAGAAAACTTTATATGCTGCTAGAGGAGATAGAAGATAATTTTTCAATCTATTTGATGAACATCAAAGAAGTATACAATTGGAACTTCTCTCTAAACTGCATGAAAATATCCTTTTTTTAATGAAATAAAGCAAAGTAAAGACAGGAATAATAAACAATATCTTGATACATCTTTATTAAACGATTGAAACATCTGAAAGAGTTAGGACCTTTTTCGCCGTCTCATCCTTTATTTTTTTTTTGTATCAAAATGTATAAAAGCGCAGAAATAGTAAACAATATCTCGATGCTGATCTCCGAAGTCGCTTACAAACGACACGATTACTGCACATGTCATCCGATTCCGCCGATTGAAACGTCCTCATCACCATCATCATAATCATCATCATCATCGTTCGCAAACAAATCAAACTTAATTGTTCGGTTTCTTGCCTCCGAATCCAACAGAAGTAGAAGAAAGAAAAAAACGCCAGAGACAAGAGCAACGAGTTACTGTCCCTGGAAAGTTGACGTATTGCCATCGCCGGTCACATTCGCATCGAATCGTAAATAAGATAATCCTCTCGGGTCTTCTTCATAAGACAATGAAATGATAATAGAGGCTCGCTGCATCAATAATCAACGTGATGCGAATGCAGGATCGGATGGAAACTGTTGTGTTATGGGTATTGGTTTCAGTATGGGTTGAGGATGAGGTAGGTCTTTTGGGTCCGACCGAAACTCATCTTCCATGCTGCGGCCTCGTAAATATTAATGCCCGTCGGAATCCCGACACTAATTCGCGGATTTCAATCTCTCCTACTTAGCTCGAAACTCTTGAGAATAATTAAAATATACGCTCCGCTTTATGCATTTCGACCCTGCCATCTTTTTTTCCAACCCCTTTCAAGCATTTAGAAGACGGGAATATATCATAATTTCTGCGCACTTCAACTATTTATACTTGTTAATTTAATAATCTCAATACGCGCTCACTCTACATCAAATTTAATACAAAATAATTAGCATTTAAAATTTGTTTTCTTTGATAAATGGAAGTATTTGATAAATAACTCTAAAGTCCAATAACATCGAAAAATCTAGAGAACGCCAACGTTTCACATAATGTCAATTTATGAAATATTACATAACGTTCATCAATTAGCACGTGGTTACTGCTTCGCGCGGATATCGTCGGACATTGTTGGAATTGGCGAATGATACTTCGCTTTCCTTGAATACCCGGGGTTTTACCATTCATTCCCACGTCGAGATTCTGTCATTTAAAGTCACGCGATGATATTCACAAAAACCCGCGTGCAAAAGTGAAAATCAACAATAATATATCTATATAACATCAATTTCAAATACAAACATAACTTCAAAGCTTCATCAATTTTCATTAGTTGAAAATTAATTATTCAATTTTCTTTAAATACTTTTCAATGCTCAATTGTCAATGATTAAATTTCAATAATTAGTTTTAAAGTCAATTATTTATGTTAGTTATCAATTCTTATTAGTCAATTTTCAATACATTTTAATAGTCATTTCCCACGATTAATTTTCAATGATCATTTTCCATTAGTCAATTTTCAATTATAAATATTAAAATTTAGTTAATGTTTAATTATCAATAGTCAATGATCAATTTTCTGTCGTCAACTTTCTGTAATGAATTTTTAATATTCAATTTTCAATGATCATTAGTGAATTTCAATTATCAATTTTCTATAGTAAATTTCATACATAAAATTTCAATGATTTTACTCAAATGAAAAAAAAGCTTTAACAATTTTAGAGGTTGAAACAAAGAAAACAATACAATTTTGCATTGAAAGAAGAAAAAAAAAACAACAATTAAATCAAAAATGAAATTCAAAATCATAAAAGTATATATTGTTTGTATTCAAGTTTCGCAATTTTCACCTTTCATTTCTATATGTTGTATGCATCATGAATTATTGAAATCTGCAATTATAGATCAATGCGAGAATTTATAATTTTCAATATGTTATTTTCAAAGTGAATCGACCGTCGGATACTTTACGTTTTGATAAATCGAGTTTATTTCTGTTTCACTATAGAATTTTATTTGATTTCAATTAGAAGAGATGTAAATTTATCTTTTTAGAAGATTCTTATAGGAATTAAAGTATGATGTTAACATAATGGGATTTTACAAGAAGAAACAATTTGTATATTTAGTTAATAAAAACGAGTAAAACAAATGATTTTTGTATTTGTTTAGTAGATAATTTTGTAAATTCAGACTGAGAAATCTTAATAAATATTCAGGTAGCAACATAATGGTATTATAAGAAATGTTTCCATGTTGTTTGTAGAACAAAGTTCAAAAAATAAACTTAATTTCATATTGAAATTACATTGTAAGCAGTGACAAAAACAATAAAATATTGCATGGTGTGATGAATGTTTGCATTAGCCTTGGGCATAAGTAATGTTTTTTTTTTTCGAACATAATAGAAATGGTGGAAACAATACGATGGCACGTGTAGATTTCGGCCTTAATGAATTGCGCAAACGTCTTGTCGTTGAAGATTATGCATTTATGCTTCTATTTTCGTGTGATCACATTGCAAATTGGGTCACCTCGATGAACGTGTTCTCGAAGCTCCAAATAAAGGATGCGTGTATACAAAAATGTATGGAATATAAGCAATAAAAGCAAACAAACGGATACAAATTGTCGTCGCTCCAAATGCAGACACGCGTCGAGTAAATAAGTAAGTAAATAAATGTACAGCTACTGTTTTGTTCTCTCATTTAGGAAATGTGATTAATATTATTTACAGCTGACGTGCAACTTTGAGGAATTAATAGCGGAAAGCAATAATAAGGAAAAAGGAGTCAATTACGTTTTGTATTAAGTAGTCCATAACTGTATGCTAATGTAGCAGAAAAGAAGTGAGAGAGAAAAAACGAACGAACTTGGGTCGTTAACACCAACAATAAGTTCCTCCTTTTTCGTACCTTGTTTCTTTATTTGTTTCTATTTTTTTTTTGTCTTCTTCCTTTAGTTTTTACACGATTAATATTAATGTTTTTTCGTGAGCGACAACAATGCCCCAATGGTTAATTATGGCTCTAAGGACGGAAAGCGAATCGAGGTTCGTTCGTTCCTTCGGACATGTTATGAACACGATATGATTCGTATCGAAGACGGTTTTTCCATGTATGTACCTCAACTCGCGATTTGCGGTCTGGAGTTCCATTCCGAATATGGTCGTAGTTCGTAGGCTTGTTCTTAATTCGGTTATGGATATATATCGACGCAGGCTTTGCCTTCATTACAAAACAAAATCAAAAAATTATTGAACACAAACTTTCAAACGTTTAATCCCAACATATTTCAGATTCAGTACAGATTTTCAAATTCATTAAGCATCCACATTGATGCAATAAACCACAGTTTTTTCAACTAGTTTTAAACGACAAACCATTAACTAAACTCATTGATTTTTTATACTCGATTTCCACGTGAAAATCACAACTTGTAACTAAACTGAACAACTTCATTCATCACCAAAAAAAAAACTTTAATGATACAACAAAATTTACTCATTTAGATCAAGGTGTATTTTCTTATTTGTTGTAATTATTTGTGAAATTTTGAATAATTGCAATAAATAATCTTTTCATTAACTAAATTTTACTACTCAACTTCCACGTCAAAATCACAACTTGTAACTAAACTGAACAACTTCATTCATCACCAAAAAAAAACTTTAATGATACAACAAAATTTACTCATTTTGATCAAGGTGTATGTTCTTATTTGTTGTAATTATTTGTGAATTTTGCAATAATTGCAATAAATAATCTTTTCATTAACTAAATTTTACTACTCAACTTCCACGTCAAATCACAACTTCTAACTAAACTGAACAACTTCATTCATCACCAAAAACAAACTTTAATGATACAACAAAATTCACTCTTTTTGATCACACAACTTTCCTTATTTGTTGTAATTATTTGTGAAATTTTGAATAATTGCAATAAAAAATCTTTTCATTAACTAAATTTTACTACTCAACTTCCACGTCAAAATCACAACTTCTAACTAAACTGAACAACTTCATTCATCACCAAAAGAAACTATAATGATACAACAAAATTTACTCATTTTGATCATATATAACAAAAATTGAATAGGTTTTGTATCATACAACAAAATATACTCTTTTTGATCATACATCTTTTCTTATTTGTGAAATTTTGAATAATTGCAATACAAAATCTTTTCATTAACTAAATTTTACTACTCAACTTCCACGTCAAAATCACAACTTGGAACTGAACTCAACAACTCCATTCAATTCATAGAAACAAACTTACATTATTCAACAAAATTTACCCGTCTTGATCATTTACATTATTAAAAATTTGAACAAAAAAAACTTTCCTTATTTGTCTGTAATTATTTATAAAATTTTGTAATAATAAATCATAAAAACTAAAAAAATCTCTTAAATTATAATTAATTGATTATAAACTGTTAAATTATAATTAATCAACTAGAAAAAATGAAGAAATTTTGTAAATAGAAGGATTTTTATTTGTATGTAAATTTGCAAATACTTTTAACATAGCGATAAAATGCGAATAATAAAAACGTTATTATTTTTTGAATTTTTTTTATATTTCGAATGCAAATTGCAAATAGACTTTTGTATTGCATGCGGTGTAAACATTTCGCGTTGCATTCCCGACGTTCGAAAGAAATGAAACCTTCGCTAAGGAATTGATAATTTCCACTATACTTTTCCTATTAAGTGTAATAGATAAATCAAAAAGTATCTATAGTTTAACTGCTTGAATATAAAATAATGGTAATTGAAATAATATCTGTTTATGCAAGATTATTTCTGTTTTTTTTTTAGAGAAAATAGTTAATAGTTTTTTCTGTGAAATGAAGTAAATAAATCAAAAGTAATTTATACGTATTTTCTTCAATGTTTACGATATTTTAATATAAATAAATTTGGTTTAATTGAAATATTATGAATGTATCTAAGAGTATTTATTGTTGAGAAAATATAAGGAAAAAAATACAGAAAATACAAACGTATTTTCTGTATTTGAAATTTTTTGAAATCTCATCTAAATGACTTTGCATTCATATTTTCCTATCTATTTTGCTAACTAATATACAAAAATATTTAGTAGTTTATACATTAACAAAATATTTATACAAAATTTTATATAAAGTTATAAAATTATAAAGATATTAGATTCATCAGTAAATTGTATTTTTTTAATGATTGATCCTATTTCATCAAAATAAGTGGGATTGAATTTCCATGTTATTAGACTGAAATTTTCTTATTTTGTATAATTTAATTAAAATTTTAATATTGGATTTTTAGATTTATATTTTGTTAGGGAAAAGTAGCAATTATTTACTTAATAAAGGATCTTTGAAATTGAGTTAAAAATGTTGTAAATTAACAGAGTTTGTACTTAAAACGTGAGTTGGTGGAATTTCGAGTAAGAATGTGGAAATATATATATATAAAAAAAAGTTTTAGTTGATTTTTGAGTAAAAGCAGGTTTGAGGTTTCTGGAGGGTTGAAATGAGATCGTAATTTTAAAAGGTAGCAATAAAATGTTTATTATACTGTTTTTGGGTGAAGTCGAAACGCGTTTTAAATCGATTTTAAGAGGCTGAGAGGGCTGCGAGATGACGAAGAAAGAAGCGGAGGGGAAGAGCGTAATATATTTAGAGTTTAATAGTGCGTATAATTGTTATCACGTGTGATGCGTGGAAGACATGTGTCCCGAGTTTGGGGACGTTTTATTTTCGTCCTCGGCAAAAATAATTCCATGCTGCTTGGCTCTTCCTCTTCCTCTTCAACTGTTCTTTGCCCGGTCTTTTTAAGTTGAAGCATTTTTTTCTTGTTCGTTTGTTCTTGTTGTTGCTGAGGAGTACCACTAAAATAGGTGTATCTCGAGCGTTGTTTGACATACGGTTGTCAGCCGTGAAAACAGGCACTAATTAGCCGCGTGAGATATGTGCAATGTAGAGAGAGTTTTCGGTGGATGAGGAATGTGAGATGAGAAGGAGAGAGAGAGATCATCCGCCCCCGGCTTCTCATGATGTCTGCACATGTTCCAAAGCTAACTGCATTAACTACCTACCGATTAATAATGCGACCGATGAATGTTTCATGCGGCGAAAAACAATGTCCCTCGAACATCAGGGAGACCACTGATGATGTTGTCATCGGTTGTCAACACAGGCCAATTTAGCCCTATAAGGACACGACCCACCGCTATAATGAAGATACCAGCTTCTTATATTTATCTATATGCCGCGATTTATGGAGTCTCCTTCTTCTCTGACCATCTTCTCTCCGTCCATCTCTCTTCACTCCACTCCACTCTGCTCCATTTTTCCCCATCCCGTCTCCAACATTGGCGACGCTCCTAAAACCTACCTCTCATCATCATCGTAGACATACTCATCCTCCTTTGTCCACATCCATAAACAATTTCCAAGACCATAAACACCTAACATTAACACGTTATTAAAACACACATCAATAAACTTAAATCTTTATTCCCAGAAGTCTATATTTATTACTTCCATACTCACAAAATTTGAATTGAAAATTACTTATTTTTATCTTTATTTCCATACATTCTAATTTAATTTAACTGTCACCATATTTTTTTTTGCCCTAATTGGAATTTTAAAATTATTTATTTATTCATATTTTTGTCTCATTATGTTTATTTATAAATAACAAACTTTTAATGGCCAATTACCAATGAAGTAAAAAAGAAAATCAAAACACAATTTATCTTTTTGTTATCTGTATATTTATTTTTTTTTTCCTCGTTTCAAACTAATTTTACTTGTAAAAATAAACAGTATACTTTCAATAATTTTATTCAATCTCATCATGACGTACATCGAATGTATTATGCACGATTCGATGTGTTTAAAATATACTAAAGTATTCTAGTAAAATGTATAATTCGTGTATAATACGCACTTGATTTTAGTTGTAAAAATATTATTTTTTTTTTAAATATGTAAATTGTACATTACAATATAGATTGTGTGAACTATGCAGATACAAATTTCGTAACGTCTCACTAATTTATCATTTTCTTTAACACTACAAATCAATGTTGAAATATCCAGCAAAGAAGTACGAAATATCAAGACGATCATTTGTGTATAAAACATGATTTTCTGTACTAATTTACTTTCTTTTGATATTTTTAAATCGGATTATAGTGAATTCGGACTGATCGAAGCCGTACTATGCGAGGTATTGCTTTATTAGTGAATTAATCATCAATTTAGGTTGTGTTGAAAATAACGGTACTAAAGAAAGTGAAGTTAATGTTCAGATACAAACTGAAGTTTTCAGAACTAAGCTTTTTGGTGCGATAATTTTGTTGGAGTAAATACGACAAACCTTCTATTTATTTATTATTTTTTTCTTTTGCAGTTAAATAATATTATAGTCTTGTAGAGGATCGGAGGTCTTCAGCTGCAATTGATGCAGTGAATTCGGACTGATCGAAGCCGCACTATTCGAGGTATTGCTTTATTAGTGAATTAATCATCAATTTAGGTTGTGTTGAAAATAACGGTACTAAAGAAAGTGAAGTTAATGTATAGATACAAACTGAAGTTTTCAGAACTAAGCTTTTTGGTGCGATAATTTTGTTGGAGTAAATGCGACAAACCTTCTATTTATTTATTATTTTTCTTTTGCAGTTAAATAATATTGGAGTCTTGTAGAGGATCGGAGGTCTTCAGCTGCAATTGATGCAGTGAATTCGGACTGATCGAAGCCGCACTATTCGAGGTATTGCTTTATTAGTGAATTAATCATCAATTTATTTTGTGTTGAAAATAACGGTACTAAAGAAAGTGAAGTTAATGTATAGATACAAACTGAAGTTTTCAGAACTAAGCTTTTTGGTGCGATAATTTTGTTGGAGTAAATGTATTTATTTTTTTTTTTGCAGTTAAATATTATTGTAGTCTTGTAGAGGATCGGAGGTCTTCAGCTGCAATTGATGCAGTGAATTCGGACTGATCGAAGCCGCACTATTCGAGGTATTGCTTTATTAGTGAATTAATCATCAATTTAGGTTGTGTTGAAAATAACGGTACTATAGAAAGTGAAGTTAATGTATAGATACAAACTGAAGCTTTTAGAACTAAACTAAATTTTGTTGGAGTAAATGCGACAAACCTTTTATTTATTTATTATTTTTCTTTTGCAGTTAAATAATATTGGAGTCTTGTAGAGAGGATCGGAGGTCTTCAGCTGCAATTGATGCATGGCCGGTGGAATCTAAATCGGTGTCCTCGGCCGGTGGTCCCTTCGATATTAGTTCCATTGACATGTCTATTGTCGTACCCATTCTAAAACTGATGGTCAGACCTCACGGAACTTACCTCGCAAAAGCAGAAAGGGTCTGCCTTGCAACGGCCGAACAAAAGCCGTGGATTGAGAAACAGAGAGAGAGTGAAATGAAACTCGAAGTTTGTTTTTTTTTTTATAAATAATGAACGATTCACTTTATTGCAGCTTAAACACACGAATTATTGGTAAAACTTGATATTTGTACAAACAGACAAGTATCGAGAGAGAGAGAGAGAGATAAAAGAAAAGAAATTTTGTAACGGAGAAATGAAAAATTATTAACAATAATAATAATAAAGTTCGGTTAATAAACAAACTAATGATGTTGATGATATGTTAAAATGCGGAAAGATGAACGGTTTACAGAGATTTGAAAACGTGTGTCCGTTGAGAGAGTGTGTGTTTATATTATATATGTACCTTGTCTTCTCGATTATATAATTATTATTTATTTTATTTTTTTTATTATTTTTTTCTCGTAATATACAATGCCATTTTTTTTTCTCTATATACTTTTTTTATTCTTTATTCTGTTATGTAACTTATACTTTGTATGCATATTATCCTTATTTAGTAATAATAATAATAGTTTTAATAACAAATATTATTTTTTTCTTACTTACTCTTCTACTACTCTAATTACATACATATAGATACAAGATATTGTTGTTTTTGTTGTTGTTGTCCTCTTTGTTGTTGATTTATACTGCTGCGAGCGGATGGCGCAGTCTCGGGGGAGGGATGGGCGCTTTGGGGGGTTCTGCTTTGGATCTTTCTTCATCTTCTGTTGTTGTTGTTGTTGTTTTAGTTATTTATATATACAAATGAACTATGCAGCGTCCTGACGCAACGATTAAAACTTAAGGAACCAAAAGGTATATCACATTGACTGTACAGAGCACACTACTACGGGGCCTCAACGCCGCCTAGTCTTTTTATTATTTGTGTATTGTTTTACTTATTGTCCACTCTTTTATGTACACTTCCGGAGGTAGTAGATCAGGGCCAGAGGGAGGATGAGGCCGGCAGTCAGGCTTTGTTCAATGCGACCGGTTTCAGGGGTGTCTCGGAGCCGGAGGAGATGGAGGACGTCGAGGATGGCGACATCCTCGATGCGTTCGTCGTCAGACCTAAGGGAAGGCCGCTGATGCCGGGCGAAGAGAGGGTGGCTTTGCTCAGCATGGACGCGGTTGTGGCGCTGCTCGTTCCAACCAGTCCTGAACCGAAACTCCTCGAGTACGACTCCAAGAGGGAGACGTCCACGGGTCCGGCGCTTCCACCAGCTGCGAGATGCTGAGCCGCTGCAGGTCCGTAGAGGCTCCTGTAGAACTCGTGGGTGCGGGCGTAGGGCGAAGCGTGGATGCCTGGAGGCGGTAATCTACCACCTAGAGGTGCCACCAATCTACCAGCTGCTGTCGAGTAGAATGACGAAGAGGCGGATTGCGTGGGCGCGTCGCTCTCCTTGCTGGCCATGTCGGCCAACGACCATATCCTCGGTTTCGACGATGCCACCGACGCTGAGATTTGAGGT
The DNA here is from genome assembly GCF_001412225.1 of Nicrophorus vespilloides. Taxonomy (NCBI): domain Eukaryota; kingdom Metazoa; phylum Arthropoda; class Insecta; order Coleoptera; family Silphidae; genus Nicrophorus; species Nicrophorus vespilloides. The sequence goes on from NW_017099525.1 coordinate 34,440, forward strand.
GGAGAACCCGAAGACCTTGGTGGAAGGAAGGCCGGATGGGATCTGTCGTACAGGCATTCCGGACTGTCCGGGCCGCTGTCCGGTCTCGACTCGCTCCATTCGCTGCCCGTGTCCGGTGCTAATCTAGGATGAGTCGGTCTGTCGCCGTCCTCGCTTGATCCTGTTCCCGAATCCTTCGAATCTGTAACATCAGCAAGCACAAAACACAACCCAAATTAAATTTTCCACTTTGGACTCCAACATTTTCAGCAAACAACCATTTCGTACTGTAAAGTATCATGCTTACTTAATGTTTGCATAAATCAGAAGATTTCGTGACTTATTGAGTTACGAAATATCTATGTAAATTACTCTTTGCATAATTAAAGTAAGATAAGACTCGTCTCACGGTTAGATAAATCAAATTATTAAGTTCTGTAATTTCTTATTAGTTAATGATGGTTAATAATTTCTAAGCTGTTTCATCATAAAGTTTTGTATGAGTTGAGTAGAAATTGCAATCGTGATATTCTACTTACCGATGAGATCTTTTCCGTCGGTGCTCTTGTGATCGTCGTCATCGTTATTGTTGTCCTCGTCTTCGACCCGATTTCTCGGTTCCCAGGTCATCTTGTTCTCCTTCTTCAATCTCCGTCTCGCGTTCGCGAACCACGTCGAGACCTGCGTCAGCGTCATCTTCGTGATGATCGCCAACATGATCTTCTCGCCCTTCGTCGGATACGGATTCTTCTTGTGCTCGTTGAGCCAAGCCTTCAAGGTGCTCGTAGTTTCGCGTGTCGCGTTTTTCCTTCGCGCCCCGTTCAGATCCATGCCGTACCTGATGGAAAGGGAAAACAAGAAGAAAAAAAGAACATATTATAAGGGGGATGCTGTAGAAAAAAGTTTTTTTTTTCTTTCCCATTTCCATTCGGATGCGATCACGGGGCTTAACCTTTATCAGAGATTAAAGTTTGGGGAAGTGCTGAATTGACGAGATCGAAATTAAATTTCTGCCGGGATGGCATCGATTAGAGAAGGATGGAGAGGAGAGTGCAATGGCGATTGCGAAACGGTCGGATTTTGATAAGATAGCTGTGTTTGCCGTTGGCGGAGGATGAGTAGGAGGAGGAGGAGGATGAGGCGGAGGCAGATGGTGGAAGGAAGATCTCCCACCCGAGACACTTTGGGGAGTTGTGTGCGAAATTGAAACAACCTGTCACGGCGCATCAAATAACAGATATATATATACACACAAGCGGCGGTGCATTTTGATTATTTCCAAGGGGAAAGATGGAGCGTGTCCTCCTCCTCCTCCTCATACTGCTGCTCTTCCTCATCTCCCTCTCTTCGCGGGATGAGGGAGTGCGAAATTAATAAAGTTGTCAGCGGGAAATGGAGGCGCGCGATTTAAAATGCAGCCTGCGTATGATTCTATGTGTGAGAGGGAGAGACAGATATTTGGGATGGATGGAGGAGAGGCGTATAAAAGTGCTCAGAGTAGAAAGAGAGAGAGAGAGATAGAAAGAGATTTTCATCGTCCTCCTCCTCTCCGCCACCTCCAACATCCCTCGCGCTTTCCCCCCAAACGCTAACTGATCGCATTATCAGCTTGTTACCATAGCAATTGCTAATCGGAGCGCGCCATGCAGATCGCTTCCGCTCCAGAGAGTGCCAATAAACGCGTAGGCGATGAGGAGGCTGCGCGTGGACCATCGGCCATAATCATAGCCCCAACCAACACCATCTTCCAAACCATGATAATAATGATACATATCTCCTCTAAATATAGAATAACTTGATCAGTTCAAGAAATAGTTGCCTTGATTGGACCTATACGTAAATGAATCATATCATCTTTTTTTTTAATTTCTTTTTGACAAAATAATCCATCCATTCATTATATGTTTTTTTTGTTGTCTAAATCTCGGATTACATAATAAATTTTGCTAATGATCGACGCCGCATCGATTACCTGTCCGAAGGTTATCCGAACACCGATCAAATCGCCCTGCTCTGCCTTTGACACCTTTTGTGCGGAAAGATTCAATGGAAACACCCAGCCCAGTCATTAGGCGCTTCCATCACATCCATCTGACACTCCCGATGGAGTGACACAACAGAAAGAAAAAATAATAATAAAGGGACAAAATTCTTATGCAAATAAAAAAAAAAACCGATGATTTATCTGCACTTAATTACACGGCCCGGCGGCCCTAATCCGTTCCCGTCAACTTTCCAACCTCATCCGTTGGTTGCGCGTTCAACCAACCAACCAACCCTCCCCTCATGGGACACATAAAGAGAGAGAGTTGATCTTCGGAAGCACCTGGATCGGGGATCAAAGTCGGCGCTCGTTTTAGGAGTGTGACGGTTAGGTTTTTTGCGCAAATTAATGAAATTATTGAGGCGCGCTCGATCCGTTTTATCTTCTTTTCCGCGCGGATTTACGGTTAATGTTAATCCCGGCATTCTAAGAGGCAATCAATCAGCCGTGCTATAACACTAAATCTGCATGCCGGTCGTGGCGCATGAGTCACTCTTAATAGGCATTCTGCAGCGGCTCGGATGCAATAGGCATATATGCCTATATGTATATACATGGATGTGTGTGTATGTATGAGTGTCTACTACACACATGGAAAAGTTGGAGAAGTCGTTCCTAGTCGCGGCGACAATAAGTTGTGTAATTGGTGCGGGTCTTCCGTCCACGTGCTAACAGAGGCCAACGTCTCTTGTACGCGTCAGCACTAACCAACTAAACACTACAAACCAACACGTCGTTGACCAAATATACCAGCGCTTGAACATGCGGAAACCACGAAATTCTACTTCCGAAACGACAACCTGCATTTCAATTGCTGCAAGCCCATTATTACCAATCAGTTTCTTTTCCAAAACCAACAAAGTTATTCACAAAACAACACACCTTATACCTCAACTATAAACACTTCAAAAATTCAATTTATTTAAGTATTAGTTTAACAACATTAATTTGATTTGATCTAAAAAAAAATAAGAAACTATTTCATCTCTTCTTGGCGTAATCATGAAAATTGAGCAACGATTGTGTTGATCTTGAATTGTGTGTATATTAAGAAGCAATAAATTTCATCGTTATCCATCGAAGAAGATATTCCTCCTTCGAGCTCCATCAAAAACAATGTAGCAAACTCATAATCCGGACTAATGACCAAATAATGTGAACAATTCTCAGAAGCACTGCACGACTTATCTTATCGCTCCTGACATAATTATGAATAATTAAAATTTAAATATCGTAACCTCTGGGAGCGCCAGCGCCGAAGAGATAGGATACGCGCCAGCCACAAGATTTTTATCCTTCTGTTATGCACAATTATTTCGTTTTTTTTATATATATATATTTGTATTCTCTTCCTTTGCTTGTTAGTAGCTCCGCAGTCGATCAATCATCGCATTTGCTATGCGATATGTTGGAACACGTCCAGAGGTGATTAATTTAACGCACGTCTTGAAGAAAACGAAGATGGGAAAAAAACAGGAGGAGAAGAATGAATGGAATTTTTCTCGTTTTTTTTTTAGGACAACCCTTAAGATCATCATCTTCAATGATTTGACTTACCCGTTGAATGGGTATCCGGCGAAGGCGGCGTCGTAGGGATGGTAAACCGAGGGATAAGGCCAGGAAGCGGCGCCCGCCGCTAGATTCTCCTTCAGCTCTAATCCTGCGGCCTGCAAACAAACAATCCAATTAGAAAACATCATCAAAAGCAATCATCACATCATCATCAGTCAGTGAGTACTCCATCATCATCATTATTAATATGATTATTGCTGTACAGAGTTGGAAATCAATTTCTCGAACGCATCAAAAAGAAAACAAAGTGGGATTATCGCTAACTAATTTTAAACATGACCTCCGGCCCCATTCATCTATTAATTTATATTTTATTTGAAAACATATTAACAACAGCCTCCCGGCATTCATTAATTGATATATTAACACATAATTCCATGAACGGATTTTTTCGCCACGTCGCATTACCCACAATCTCTACATGTTAATTGAAAAACGGACTAATTATATCGTTCGCATTAAGAATTCGTGATCTTTCGAATCTCCTGGCTTCCGATCCGACTGATCCGAGGACCAGTGCCAAAATGTCCGTTGCCTAATTACACGTGTTAACAGGATTCTTGGCACGCATCGACATTTAACGGAAACCTCGAATAGGAAGCAAGGTAAATTTGCCAATTGCTATGGATAATCTTTCTCACCAGAATAATACGCAGACGAAAAACACAAGGAAGATAAATATGCACACAAGCAGAGAAATAAAGATGAAGATAAAATTCAGTTCGTAAACATTCCTACTCTCTTCGAGTTGTAATGCGTTCGCATGGAAATATATTCCTCCGGATCAGATATATACCAGTTCGGATCTAGTAGGTTACGGCTACTTACATGGACTTTAATTTTATTTAAATTTATTAACGCAAACTAGAGATTAACTTTTATGGTCTCAACTTTTGTTTTAAATTTTTATTGTCTTCAAATTTCTTTCACAAACTAATTTCGTGTACTCGAATATGCAAAATTTGAACTGCTTTTTCTCTTTGGTTTTGTGTTGAGATCTGTGCGGTGAAGATTCTTTTTTATTTTTTTGGTGCATTTAACGACCCCGAAAATAGCAGACCTCGATTCGCGTTTGGCAATTGGTTCGCATGGAATTTCGGGTATGATCAATTCGGATTGGATCACTGCCTACAACATACAATTATCCGAGTTCATCCATTTTGTAAACGGATCGAACAACGTTTCGTTTGCAAATGAAATACAATCAAGTTTTCAAAAAGTTCTTGTTCGAAATATTTCCATTAGCAAAAGTAGAAAACGTCATATAATTATAGTTGAAAAATATATATTTATCACCAAATTACGTTTAAAAACTTTTTTGTTGTTGTTGTTGTTACATCATTTTAACAAGTTGCAATTTGTTCATTCCGTAATTATTATATATTTGGAGATAACATAAACATATTATTAAAACAATTTACAACAATGAAACCTAATATTTATGTATACTTTGTACAGTTCTAAAGAAATTAAAGTAGAAACATATATTTTTTCTTATCATTAATTATTAACTAATTAATATTAATTAGATAGTTTTAAGTTTATAAGACTATCATTTTTATACAAATTTATCACAAAATTAAGTTTGTTGCTATACAATTTTCAAAGTTTATTTAATAAGTTGCAATTTGTTCAGTTCGTAATTCGTAAACAAAAACATATTATTAAACTTAATTTTTGTGAATACTTCTAAAGAAATTGAAGTAGATACACATATTATTAATTATTATAGAAATGTATCAACTAATTATTGTTAAGTATAGAAACTGTATGGGAAATAAAAATATGTAAATAAATTTTGCAAATTGTTAATTTTGGAATACTTTAAAGATACGAAAACTTATAATTATCACAATTTTCAACGATGAAACATACATTTTTTTGTGAGTTCGCATATTGCATAATTCCAATGCCAAAATAAATTAAAGTAAAACATGTCACGCAATTATTATTAACATATTTTTAACATTAATCATGCAAAACATTTATTTTCAAAACTTTATTAACAATTATATTTAAATTTACTTATTTACTGATTTTGTATTGATATTTGTAATCAATTAATTTCTAAATTTCTAGACCCAACAAATTTCTACATCGGATGGTAAAAAAATAAACGGTAATTCTACTTTCCTGAACATTTTCTAGAAAATTGTTTGTTCCAGTTAATTAGAAAGAAATATTTGGTTTAGTTTGGTAATTATGAAGATTTAAAATTGCTTTTGTGATGTGTTTTTTTTTTTGGTTTAAATTGAGTTCTATTTGGAGAAGGTTTTGTCGATGTTGCGGTGCACGGTCAATAAATATGTGCGCTGTGTGCATTACTTCTCGTTCCGTCGGTTATTGTTATCGGGGCGATCACAATAAGCGGCATGCACAGAGTATTTCTGTTTGAACGTGACTCGAGGAATTACGTATTCACGATACATACATGTGTGTGCATACGTTATTGCCGTGGCCCGAATCAACGAAGAAACAAAAATAAATAATTGCGATCATCATCATTGCTTGGATTTTGAGGCCCCGGGCACAAATAGAAAATGGGGGCAGCGACATAAAAAAAAAGTGAGAGCGAGGGGTAATTAACACTATTTGGGGGCTTCAATTTCCGTGGGGCCCCGGGCATTCGTAGCAACTCCTCTGGCTACAGAATGGAGATAAGTTGGAATGGACATCAAAATAGCAAAAGAAACTAAGTTCGAAGGGGGGTCAAAAAAGGGGGGTTTACTATTATTAATAGGGTACCCGGAACCGTTCTCTATTTATACTTTATTATACACGCGTTTCTACTTTATGCAACGGAAATTGGCCGATTCCCGAAGTAATGGAAACCGAGAGCGCGCCGGAAACAGAACAAATTGATTTCCATATATCCATTACTGTTTCCGCAATAAACCAGAAACGTTTATAACTCAATCGTGTGCACTCGCTGCTACTGCTGCTGCTGCCCCCCCATTTCCAATCACCGGCCCCAAAGAATTATGAGACTCAAAAACCTTTGTCTCTCTTCCATTCACTTTGTCTTTCTCGTTCCCTCACACATCCATTACCCAACCGATTTTTATCGAAACGAGACCTTAGACCGCTTCCTGCAGATCGACTCATTATCGACATTATGCAAAAAAAACTGTAAACAAATCGTTTGGATCCAATAGAAGCCCTTGGCATCGAATTGCGCAACGATTTCGAAACCGTTACGAGATTCTCCACGTAATTTATTTTAATTTTTTTTTTGATTCCTCCTATCATCTTTCTCATCCACCATCTTTGGTAATAACAAATCTGTTCCATGTTGTTTATGAATTCTTTTTTTTTCTCTTCCTCTCGCTGATAGCTAATCTTAGTTCAGGGTCAGCTGGAGGTCTTGTAAAAGTGTTAACAATTAATGTGTCTTACAACAAAAACAACACTTCGGGAAATCTTTATATAAATATATATTTTTTTTTCTTTCTTATTTAGTCCATAATCGCTCGACCCTGATATCATCATCACGTAGACGTAGTGATTCATACGAATTCCAATTAAAATAAAATAAGAGAATGATGAGAATTTTTGTATAAATCTCTCTATTTTTTTTTGTTAGGGGTTGATTCGAAATCGGCTGCGAGTTAAATTTAAAACGATGCTCGAAGTCCGTGAATACAATTGCCTCATCAATCCTTCAAGAAAAATGCGTTTTAGTCTTATCCACCATCAGCATCTTGGAATTCAACACCTTTTTTTGATTATCTAGATTATTCACGATTGTCACTATTCGAGTTTACATTGTTTAAAGAAAATTCCATAAATTAATTACAATCATTTCCTACAAAAAAAATCGTTAATTGTAAAATTCCAAATTGATTTCGCTTCAATTATGAAATGTGCGTTTAATATAGTACAAACAATTTATTTTGGATGAAATTATCGAAAATATTATCGTGGAATGTTAAGTCCTTAATTTTTGTTATTTATAAATGTATAGATGTGAAAGTATTATTTATAATTGCTATAAAATCGTTAATTCCAAATGTATTTCACTGTAATTATGAAATTTATGTTTAATATATTACAAACAATTTATTTTGGATGAAATTATCGAAAATATTATCGTGGAATGTAAAGTCCTTAATTTTTGTTATTTATAAATGTATAGATGTGAAAGTATTATTTATAATTGCTATAAAATCGTTAATTCCAAATGTATTTCACTGTAATTATGAAATGTATGTTTAATATATTACAAACAATTTATTTTGGATGAAATTATCAAAAATCTTATCGTGGAATGTAGAGTTCTTTTGCTATAAACTCGTTAATTCCAAACTTTATTACTTTCTAATTAACGAAATTGGTTATAAAATATAAGTTTTTGTATTAACTTATTGTTTATTTTAATGGTATGTATGGATTTACGTTAATGAAACAATTTAACAATTTTTAAATTTAAAACTTTTTGAACAAACGTTCGATTGTATTCAATGCTTTGGAACACATGTATTATCGTCGCAATTATATGGTAATAAAGCGTTGGAAATTATTGCCGTTTTGTACGAAAGTTTTGTATAAATTGTTGGTGGAGACAATGCGACGTGATTTCAATATAATGGTAAGAAGGATGCATCGGTAATAAATAAATGAGCTGGCAACTTTTTTTTTCTGTTGTTGTTATGTATTGAGTGTATACGTTGCATACGCGCCTTGAACCGGTGAACAAAATCGTTCGTTAAATTAATTAACGATGAATCCTTCATATTCCTCCCTCTCTCTTTATTTCTCTCATGCATATACTCAAATGTATGCTTATGCTTATTCGAGTGTTGTTCCATTCACGATTATCATTATTTTTTTCTCTTATTTCTGTCCGAGGGAGGCGCGCAAGACCTGTCACAGTCCTTTGTCCAGGACCACAAGCGTCCCGTGATTAATATAATAATCCGTAATGAAGTTATATAGACACGTCCCAATCCTGATTTATGACAAAACACATTTCCTTCGGTGTACACATAATCTTCGGTGTGTTTATGTACAAGGACTCTCTCTCTCCATTCTCGCTCACTGCACCTCCGTCTACGCTCTCGCTCACTCTAGTGGTTAATCCCTTGGGCCAAGATTCACAATGACCGCATTCATATTCATAAAGCACACCGGACATATAATTAAATTTTAACTGTCATGTTAACTAAATTATTCCGTTTAGCTTAGCGCACACTCATACACACACTCACACTCACCGGACGCTGACAGTCTTAAACAAACCAAACTTTTTAATTATGTTTACCCTCGCATAATCACAACTTTTTAATTATCATTTTCCACTACAAAACAACCAGTTTTCGTATATTTTCACGTATTTCACTCAAACCCAAAAAAAAACAGTAGTTTCTAGATTTATTTACTCAATATTTGAATAATTGTCTATAATATTATATAATTCTTTGTAATTTAGTTTTATTTTTTGTTAATTTGTTGCAATGATTTCTTTTATTATATAATTTATAAACGTAATCAATCAAATCAATAATTTCATTAATTTTTTATATTTAGGTAACATTTTTATTTCCACTAAATTAAAGATTATTATAGTACAGTAGTTTCTAGATTTATTTACTCAATATTTGAATAATTGTCTATAATATTTTATAATTCTTTGTAATTTAGTTTTATTTTTTATTAATTTGTTGCAATGATTTCTTTTATTATATAATTTATAAACGTAATCAATCAAATCAATAATTTCATTAATTTTTTATATTTAGGTAACATTTTTATTTCCACTAAATTAAAGATTATTATTGCTGTTCCAATATTAAAAAAAAAAGATTATCATTAAACAAATTGACAAAAATTTATAACAAAAATAGAATAAACTTTATGTTTTTAAGTTAATTAGGAACAAGGTACGAAACATAATGATAATTAAAGGTGATTAAATAAAAATATATTCGTATATCAGATTTTATATACTGAACACGTGTCTAGTGTGAAAATATATCTAATCTTGATGATTATCTCTTGTCAATAATATTTATGTTTATTTTATTGAATTTTTTGTATTGAAATTTATTAATGAAAGAGGAAAGACTCATAATTCAATTTATTGTTATATTTTATTTAATTAATTAATCATTTTCTAATATTTTTATGGAAAATTGATAAAGTTAAGCAACTTTTTTTGATTTAAAAAAGTGTGAATTGACACTTTTTGCTTTAACACAGTTTTTACTGCAATTATTTATGTAATTGGATAAAAGTGGTAAATTTAAGCCTGATTTAATAATTATTTAAGTAATTCTATAAAAGTTGCTTTAAATATTGTTATTATTTTTAAATAGAAAATTAGAAAAATAGATTTTTTCTTTGAAAATAAGCTAAACTTTTCTTTCCAACTGTAATTATTTAGATTATTACATGATAGATGCAATAAATTTATTATATAATAGATGTGTAATAATTGTTTTCAAATATTTTCAAGAAAATTTCGATTTTTTTTTTAAATTTAATTTGTAAAAGTTAGCGAGATTTTCTAATTTTGTTTTTGCAATTAAGTAATTCTATAACATTTCATTAATGAATGAATAGAAAACTAATTGAATTAATATTATTAGTTGAAAATCCCATCATTTTTAATAAACTTTGTGATAATTTACTAAACTTTTCAATCCAACATTATCTTTACTTCAATTATTTATATTATTATATGATGGTTGCATAAAATATCAATTATTATTATATAATTGATAAATTGGTTTCTTTTATAGAAAATGTGATTTTTTTTTAAATAAATTGTAAATGTTTGCTTACCGTTGAGGTGTAGAATGGTGCTTGGTCAGCTCCAAGGGCAGGGAAATAGGCGGCCATTCCTTCGGGGTAGGGAGCACTGTACATCGAGAGTGCTGGGATTCCTGGGACACCGGCGCCCGCTAACCTTCCGTAACCTAAGAGTTCGTACTGGCAAGAGCAAACGCTTTGCCCGGTGATGGGGTCGGTGAAGATGGGTCTTCCTGTATCGCAGCATCTCTGCGAGGTCGGTGGGCTTCCCGGAGCCGGGGCCGAAGAGGTCACAGCCATACTTGTCGGTGGTGGTTGAGATGCAGAAGCTGGTGGCGATTGACTAGGTCCCGACGATACTGCGCTCTACAACAAACAAACAAAAACAAATGAATTTTACGCATCAATAAAACAAAGCCTACTTGTTATATAATATGAAGAGACAGACAGAGGATATATATATATATAATCGAGTGGGGATTTGGGGTTCAGACAAAAAAGAGGGGCGGAAAAGAGACAGATTTATTTTTAATAATGGCGATGCGTGATGGCATGAGCGAGTATAAACTCGAGGGTAAATAAATAATGCGGTTATTACAGTTCGGTAGCCGCGAATGGCGCGGCGCGCCCGATTCTCACCCTTACAGATAGGAAAAAGGGCTGCGCGCCCCTTCGCTTCCGTTGTCCGGACAGATAATTTTACGAGCGCTCTCATCCCGTTGGCTAAGACGCGTTGCAAAAAAAAAGAAAGGGGGGAGCATTCTTTGCGCCCCTTCGCGCCTGGGCGGCAGCAAAAATACAACACTTTTTGAAACTATTCCCTTTTCATATTAATCCTCCCAGAATACGAGAAACGTTACGCATATTCATTACACCCGTATCAGCAAATTCTCGCTCACGCACAAAGAATAAAAGAAATGAGTTTAAAAAAAAAATACAATAAACAAGCTGACGCTGCTACCACCTTTCGACAAAATTTTTCCTTTAACATTTAAACAATAACATCCATTTCGTTTCCTTCCTTTACTTCTCTGTATTTGAATAATTCATTTTATCAGCTCATTATGCGAGCCGCCGTTGCCTTAACGAAGGGAAGTTATAAATTTAATTAATAAACACGACGCGTTATTTTAATTTAATATAATTTATATTATAAACACACATATTTAAATGCGTGTTGTAAAATGTAGAGAGAGAGAAATACAACAGTTTTCTTCGAAGATGACCGAAAACTAGAGTATGCCTTTACGAGATCGAAGGAGATAGAAGGAAGGAAGGTTGTTTTCGCTGCTCGACTGGCCGCATTAACGACTTTTTGGAAACGGCATTTCGCCTTAATTAATGCTGTTTTAGTAGTCGACCTTTTTTTCCGAATTCGCTTCGATTTTATCCAAGCAAAGTTCAAAAAATAAATCCACTAATTTCATGTAAATCTATCCAAAATTTACTTTAAATTAAATCAATAATGACATAATCAAAGTTTTCAATAAAATTTACCAGCAAAATGTCGATTTTGACACATTTTAAATGTCAAAAATGACACATTTTAAATGTCAAAAATGACAGATTAAAAACAATAAACCCTAATGTCAAATTTGTGTAACTATTTGTCAGGTGTCAAA
>NW_017099525.1:46419-51473 GCF_001412225.1 Nicrophorus vespilloides
ATGTAAAACCGTGTAAAAGTACACAAAATAAATCCACTAATTTCATCTAAATCTATCCAAAATTTACTTTAAATTAAATCAATAAAGACGTCATCAAAGTTTTCAATAAAATTTACCAGCAAAATGTCCATTTTGACATATATTTAATGTCAAAAATGACAGATTAAAAACAATAAACCCTAATGTCAAATTTATGTAACTAGGTGTTAAATATATGTGTGCAATGAGAAAAACGTTTTAATTTAAATTGTAACTTTTTGAATGTAAAACCGTGTAAAAGTACACAAAATCATCTAAATCTATCCAAAATTTACTTTAAATTAAATCAATAATGACATCATCAAAGTTTTCAATAAAATTTACCAGCAAAATGTCCATTTCGACATATATTTAATGTCAAAAATGACAGATTAAAAACAATAAACCCTAATGTCAAATTTATTTAACTATTTGACAGGTGTCAAATATAGTATTATATGTGTGAAATGAGAAAAACGTGTTAATCTAAATTGTAACTTTTTTAATGTAAAACCGTGTAAAAGTACACAAAATAAATCCACTAATATCATCTAAATCTATCCAAAATTTACTTTAAATTAATCAATAATCAAACATCATCAAAGTTTTCAATAAAATTTACCAGCAAAATGTCCATTTTGACACATTTTAAATGTCAAAAATGACAGATTGACCCTAATGTCAAATTTATGTAACTATTTGACAGGTGTCAAATATGCGTGCACTGAGAAGAACGTGTTAATCTAAACTGTAACTTTTTGAATGTAAAACCGTGTAAAAGCAAAAACGTGCGAATAAAGTACCGTGTAAAACGAGGGATAGATGAATATTAAACTTCACAATTGACAGAAATTGTCATTTAACAGCGACATTAACAATTAACTGTTTTATACTTCATGTTAAGAACTTTTGTTGTTACAGCAAAAACTTGGCCGATTTCCATCGCGAATTTCGTTATTTACAACGTGCAAAATCTCTGTTAAACACCTGAGTTACATGCGGTGAACGCATTGTTCCATTTCATTTGTATAAAGTAACAATTAATCACTGTAACTCTATTTCACTCTCTTTATCCTCATTCCTATATTCGTTAATCCGTTCCTAATCTTCTCTTCTGATCCGTTATTAAAATCTCGAACTTGCCGAATCCAATTCAATTTGTTATTTTCAAGGGGGCAAAGATTATCTAACAATTGGATTCGACGTGTTGTACGCTTCACGTGTAATTGTGATTTATACCGAAGCTTCGCCCATTCATGTAAAACTGACTGACGTTGAATGATCGAGTTTTCTCCAATTGATACATCATAAATACGTTCGTATTTAAACACAAATATTACACTTACTTTTTACTATGTATCTTAAATAAATTTACTTTGTTTAAGACATGAATTATGTATTTAAATAATTGAAGGATAATACTTTAACAAAGATGAAAATTATTCAACTAAATTGATTCAATTATTGAAGAAAGCTCATGTTGTTATATTCTAATTTTATTATTTTTTTTGAGAACTGTTAGTTTGGGAATTTGAAGTGCTCGAGAAAATATAGATCAAATGGGGGGATTAGGTGCGCATATTTATTAGGACTTTCACAATTCGTTTCCAAATGGGGATTTAAGAGAACCGAAAGGAATCTCTCTTCCGCGCCGTGGTCGAATATAAAGCTACAATTTGAATATGAAGAAGAAAAAAAATGTACAAGTAGAAGCGAGAGAGAAGAAGAAAGGAAAAGAACTGGATAGGACGTGATAAGAAAGGTTGACGACCACACCAGTCCCATTTAAACCCATTTACTCCTCCGGCGGCCCGAGATAATCTTGCCAGTTAATCTACACGAAATCTAAGATGAATATAAAAAAAAGAAGTACCATAATCGAATCCGAGCAAACCCTTAAGAAAATATGTTACCAATTCCAAATCTCAATTGTCACAATTATCTGACAATGCCAATTGTTGAAGTGTTTCCCTTCCAATTTATTATCAATCTTATCTGAAGTCTCAAATATTGTGTGAATTTCTATCCTTAATCCTACAGTCTTATTAAATCTAAAACAAAATCCATTTGTCACCCATCCAAGTAGCTAAAAAATGTTTAACTTTTGTTAAATTTTAACATCAATTCCTGTAGTTCATAAGGAGAGTATTATTAATTATAGTTTCATTATTTCAGTAAATTTCAATTTATCACCCATCCAAGTAGTAAAAAAATGCTTAACTTTCATAAAATTTGATAGATCAATTCGTAGTTGTAATAGTTTGTCACTTATCCAAGTAGCTAAAAATTGTTTAACTTTTGTTAAATTTTAACATCAATTCCAGTTGTTCATAAGGAAAGTATTATTAATTATAGTTACATTATTTCAGTAAATCTCAATTTATCACCCATCCAAGTAGTAAAAAAAATGCTTAACTTTCATAAAATTTGATAGATCAATTCGTAGTTGTCGTAGTTTTTTCAATTTGTCACCTATACAAGTAGCTAAAAATTGTTTAACTTTTGTTAAATTTTAACATCAATTCGAGTTGTTCATAAGGAAAGTATTATTTATTATAGTTACATTATTTTAGTAAATCTCAATTTCTCAATTTATCACCCATCCAAGTTGTAAAAAAATGCTTAACTTTCATAAAATTTGATAGATCAATTCGTAGTTGTAGTTTTTCAATTTGTCACTTATCCAAGTAGCTAAAAATTGCTTAACTTTCGTGAATTTTGAAATATCTCTTCAAGCATTTTATACATTAAAAATAATGTATTCCTTTCTTGAAACTTAACAAGTAATTGTATAATTTATCACCCATTCAACCAACAAACATATTGCTTAACTTTTATAAAATTTCAAAGATTAATACGAACAGTTTGTATTTATAGCATTATAAATTTTCAATTTGTCACCCATTCAAATAACAAGCATATTGCTTAACTTTTGTAATTTTTTTATCAATACATTAATTAGAGTGATTTATAAATAATAATTAACGTATTACTTGATATAAAGTGTGAGAATAATTAATGAATGCGAGATTTTTCATTATTTAGTTTCAATAATAAATTTCGTTGTGGAATTACATTTGCAATTTTAAATATGGATTGAAAACTGCGCCCCAACGTGATTTATAGATGCAAAAAAAACATGAATATGTGACTGGACGGTCTTGAAATTAATTGGTAAATAAATTATGCTTGCACATTTTGCCAATTCTAGTTGTATTTTTTTTGTTTGTTTTGTGGACTAATTGATGATTTGAGTCGTGTCGCCTTCCACCATTTTGCCTCGTCTAATTGTTACCTATTTATGGTGAGCATCGAGCGCCGAGTAAGGTCGTAATTGCAGTTCTCCATTGTAAACCAGAAGCTATCAATCACTCAACTGTGGCCTCAGAAAGAAAGAAGTGGGATAGAGCGAGAGATAGACACTCGCCCCCCTTGATGTATAAATAAATAGGAGAGAAACAATATGAGAAGAGAGGATAGAAAAAAAAAATGAGGAACGGTAGAAGCAGGGTGTCCGACGGTGATTTATAACGATTTAATATTTATTTTGATGGGTGAAATTTGGCGTTACTAACACACGGGAGGGTGCAGCCAGCTGCTGAATTATATTTAATACCGAATAAAGGGAAGGGCGAGAAAAAAAAGAGAGAGAAAGAAGGGAGAAAAAGTGTGAGGGTAAAGAAAGGAAGTGTGTGCTAGTGTCGGGACGTGAAAAGGATCAGAATTGCATGCGAGCGAGAGCGTTTTTATTTTGATAGTAGCAAAGGTTGGCTTTGTCATTCGAATGGGCTTTTTACTGCTTTTCTATATCTCTCCCAAAGTATATTATACCACCCCTGGCTTTATTTCACACATATATACTGAAATATATATAGATATATACGTGAAGGGACGAGATAGATATGTGCAAGGTAAATCTATTAATATTCGCATCTCTTTCTCTCGCTTACTCACTTTTCAAAGCAGAGGGGAAAACTGCTTTGAATACAGATTTATCGCCTTTGTCGAATTAAGAGATTAAGCTGCGACTGAGTAAATAGAAAATTTGGCAGAGCGGAAATGGGAAAGAGAGCAACCGCAAAATTTCCGACAACAACACAAATCGCCTCTCTCCTCTACTCTTCTCTCTATCTCTCTCATGCACATAAAACGTTTTCCCTTCCAAGTATATAGCATAATACGAGATTATCCAGAAAAATCCAATTCCAAAATAACAACTCACTACTTCAAGGTAAATTTATGGTATAGCACAAATTCAATAAAAACACTTTTCAGTTTAGTTCAAGAAGAAAAAAAAAACATCATTTCAATACTATTTAGATCCAAGTTCATTTCCAGTCAAGATAAAACATCTTTTCAATAATTAATACAATCTATAATCAAGTCGATTTTCAGTCAAGGAAAAACGTCTTTTCAATTAATACAATCTATATTCAAGTTGATTTTCAGTCAAAGAAAAACGGCTTTTCAATTAATTCAAACTATATCCAAGTTAATTTTCAGTCAAGGAAACACTGTCTTTTCAATTAATACAATCTATATTCATTGATTTTAAGTCCAGGAAAAACGTCTTTTCAATCTATATCCAAGTAGATTTTCATTCAGGACAAACTATCTTTTCAATACAAGTTGATTTTCAAACAAGGAAAAACGTCTTTTCAATTAATTCAATCTATATTCAAGTTAATTTTCAGTCAACAAAAAATGTCTTTTCAATTAATTCAATCTATATCCAAGTAGATTTTCAGTCAGGAAAAACTGTCTTTTCAATTAATACTATCTATATCCAAGTTTATTTTCAGTCAAGGATAAACGTCTTTTCAATCAATACAATCTATATTCAAGTTAATTTTCAGTCAAGGAAAAACGTCTTTTTAATATTCAAGTAGATTTTCAGTCAGGAATAACTGTCTTTTCAATTAATACAAACTATATTCAAGTTAATTTTCAGTCAAGGAAAAACGTCTTTTCAATTAATACAAACTATATTCAAGTTAATTTTCAGTCAAGGAAAAACGTCATTTCAATATTCAAGT
>NW_017099525.1:51488-64066 GCF_001412225.1 Nicrophorus vespilloides
CAATTAATTCAATCTATATTCAAGTTGATTTTCAGTCAAGGAAAAACGTCTTTTCAATTAATACTATCTTTATGCAAGTTGATTTTCAGTCAAGGAAAAACGTCTTTTCAATCTATATCCAAGCAGATTTTCATTCAGGAAAAACTGTCTTTTCAATTAATACAATCTATAATCAAGTTAATTTTCAGTCAAGGAAAAACTGCTGTGTGACTGTAGAGTTACAGTCGAGAAAAAACGGCTTTTCAATTAATTCAATCTATATTCAAGTATATTTTCAGTCAGGAAAAACTATCTTTTCAATTAATCTATCTATATACAAGTTGATTTTCAGTCAAGATAAAACATCTTTTCAATCAATACAATCTATATTCAAGTAGATTTTCAGTCAAGGAAAAACGTGTAAAAACGAAAAAAAAGTACAGGTATCTCCCGACTTACAAACAAAATTTTACAAGGAGATAATTGTCCAAACAAAAATTGATAATATAAATATAATCTTTTGTCGTTTTTTATTAAATAATTGTGATGTCTACATTGAAAAGTATTTGTAAGTAAGTATTTTCTTTATTTTAATCTATTTTTTCAAATTTATGCGGAATTTAACATATATAACAGTAAATAAACTATGATAAAGTGTGATAAAATAAGTATATTTTGAAACTTTAAAAATTCCCCCGACTTACTTAATAAATTCGACTTACGAACAACCCTTTGGAACGAAACTATTTTATAAGTCGGGGGATACCTGTATTTTGTAAAACAAAGAATAATTGTACTTTATAATTTACTCATTTCCTTCAATAAATACAAAAAGTACTTAATAATTTAATGATAAGTAGTACAAAAAAAAAAAATAGTTTAAAGCTTATAATTATATAATAATGCGATGCGTTCGAAACCGTTCATAATTATCGCTCTAATGAATTCAATTGCGTTTCCATTTAATCTATTAACAGATGTTAATCGCAACTCCCACTTAGGCGTTTCCCCATTAACCGATGTTAATCGAATTGTGTGTGTGTGTGTGTGCTCGAACTAAAACGAGGGTCGAACAAAAGGGTTTATTTTTTTTTTCATTCAAACACAAACAAAATCGTACTACGATTTTCAATTCAATTAAAATAAACTATTTTTAACTTAACTTCTGTTGCAAATTGGAAACTTCAATTAAAAATGTTTACAAATTACATGAATGATTTGTTAAATTAATTGAAGTAATTAACAGAAAAAAAAAACCTTTCTTTTCTTCAACTGAATCGAATCGATTATTTAGAATGTCCGAAATTTCTAATTATTTATGTGCAACTTCCTTCAATTTAGAAATTGGAATACTTTCGTAACAAAAAATATAAATTTTTGATATTAAGTTCGAATTGATTTTATAGTTTGTAGTTTGCACAACAAATCATCAATATTAATCAATGAATAATGCGAATCATTCAATAATTCATCATCGTGTTGAATCATCTACGACAGGAAGAACATTTAGTCACTTAACAAAATGTAAATTTAAATAATAATTTGTTAACTTTTCAATTCTATTTGATTGCACATTTTCTTGTTGTTAATTTGTATAATAACTAAAATTTATTTTATACTTTTTATTTCGTTATTTTATTAAAAAAAAAACAACAATTTTCAAGTGATATTAATAATTATAAACGTATAAGCGGTTTTATTCCCATAATTACGTTCCTTTCTTTTTTTTTTCTTGTTGTTGTTTTATTTTTCGATGTGAAAGTATTTTACCAAAATATGCATACATTAAATGCGGTGAGTGATAACTGTTTTTCACGAGCAATGAGGTCAAGATATGAATAAAGTTACTTATATAAGTACGCGCATAAAAAAAAATGCAAATCGTCGACGACGCGAATGCACCAATCAAAACGGGAGCACTTTCCATTCACAGCGCATCCAAATTCCTGTTCATCTCAAATAATATACGTTTGCATCATCAAAACTAAATGCGAATTTAATGTAATTCCAATTCTATGATTACGCAACGAATGTAATTTGCACAGCACGGATCAATCAATTCGCAGGTTTTCTTTTGCGTTTACATTGTAATGTCATAATTACAACGAGAGTTGCGCTGAGCAAATAGAAACGTTGAATAATAATAATATCAGAGAAAGAGAATGAAGTGCAGATATTTTAGACACGTTGCACAAAGAAAATCCGTGCACTATCAGAAAGCTTTATTTCCTGTTCGTACTTTGTGCGTTATGTCAAGGATAACGGTCTTAAATGCAACTTTGTGTGCGGCAAATTACCGTCGATACTCGTATTTAATGAATACCACTTACGTAAATCACACACTCGCAAAAAAATATAATTATAATAACTAACGTCGCTTTGTTTCGTTCATTCCGTAATGGTTCAAGTCGATTACATTGTATTGAATACATACATTGTTGACATTTCTAATACAATTTATGTAATCGTACAGAAAATTACTTTAAGTCAATCAATTTACAAATATTTCACTTTATTGTTTACTCAAATATTCCTATTCTTAAGAATTTTTACTTCTATGGACTCTTATACAAACTTTACTTAATTGAAAATTGAAATATTATAAAAATTTCTTATATAATAATTAAAAATTATATAAATGTTGGATCAATCAAGATATTATTATTTTATGTGCAAGCAATAAAATAATGAAATTCTTTCTTCGTGAATAACATAGAAATAAAAAAGCAGCAGCAGAAACAATGATTAACATTCCTTTTTTATGTTGGAAATTGTCTTTCCCCGATATTATTTAGATTGGTATATAAATCGTGTAGAGCCCCGTGTATAGGCAATAAAAAGGCATTGGAATAACTCGGCTTTTATGCGAGTCGCTTATTGAACGACTAAAGTATATATATAGATAGATATATAAAAAATAAGTGAATAACGCGAGAGCGAGAGGGAACGAGAAAAATATATGGGCGATTACGTTTTATACGGCGAAATTCTTTTCCATGTTATTTAGATAATTAAAACGCATTAACGTTCGTTCCTTTTTTTATTATTACTATTATTTTGTGCACGAGCTTATACATCTACAAATTTCGCTATTCGCAGCTTTACGATCGTTATAACCGATTCATTATTGTTTTTTCTTCTGAGAATCAAAGCAATGTTATCAGAAGTTTTACAAGCAATTAAAGCATTGGAAATTGTTACATTAATATTTATAAATGTTGATTTCACTAAAGAATTATTATTATTAAACGACTTTGCAATTTAATGTATGAAAAATTGTTACTTCACTGTGATATTAACGATTTGCTAAAGTTAACATAATGATTCATATGATAAATTGAAAGAAACAAATAGATTTTGGCGTGAATTTTTCGCGTATTTTTCTTTAATTGAGTAGAAAACATTCCCGTTCTATATTTGCGTGATATTTCAATGACATTTTAAAGTCTAAAAACGTATTAGTAAATAGTATAGTAAAAAAAACATACCTGTGACAAAATATTTGTGATAAATGTTTGGATATAATTTGTTTACTATGATTCACGTTTTAAAAAAAACATACTTTGAATCAGTTTTTGCAGTATAATTATTATTTTTTACTTCATGATTTTTTTTTAAGAAAATAAAATGAAGTTTCAATTAATTGTGTAATAGTGTTTTTTTGTACTTATTTATAAAATAAATCAATTATGTTACTTAAGTTGATATGTAATTTAAGCTTAAGTAGTAAACACGTTAATTAATTTAAGCTATAAACTATAATTTTGAAGTCATTAACTACATTTTATAATTAAGAAACTTATTGGTACGTATATAATTAATTTAACTCTCTCTCTCTCTATTTTTCTAATAATTAGATGATAAAATAATTTTGTTGAAGTTTTCATAAAAATTAGTCTAATTTTAAAGGGATAAAAGTGAGAAATTTTATATAATCATTTCAAAAAGTTGTTTTTACTCAAATTTATAACATTTATATTTGGTTGCATTTTCAAATAATTCGAATGAAAACGCAAAATTTCTTAATATAAAAAGTCATCTTTTTGAAATTCAAAATTTTACAATTAATTGAGAACAAAATATTGAAAAATTGATGCAAATAATAAAACTATTTAATTAATAAAGTGAAGTAATATAATAAATGTTAAATATTTTTTGGAAATTCATTGAAAAAAATGGAATGTAAAAAAAATAGTGTATCTTATTTTGTATTTAATGAATTAAAGTGTGTTTATATAATTCAAAAATTCAATTTTGGTATTTTCTAGAAAGTGACTGAAAAGATATTTCAATTTATAAAATTGGATAAAAACGATTGATTTAGAAAAGTTATATGTCTGTAATGAATTTGGTTATGTAAATGTGTAATTTGTTGATGTTTTTAACTGTGAGAAATGAATGAACGAATGTATTTTAACGAGTCGATTAATGAACCGAAAACAGTGGTTTTAACAGGATAGCCGCACATTTATATAAATAATATAAATATAGAACATGCGATACGTGTGTGTACAATACACGTATAAACATTACTTTTTTTGCTCGAGCCCACGATAAAATGTAAATCATGAAAGTCATGTAACGTATTGGCATGAAAACGCAACAACAACACGAAAAAATAAATATACAACAGACAACACCACGTAATGGAATACAAAAAAGAAGTTGATTGAAATTAATTAAAGTGTTAATTTGCGGTCGTCCTGATCCGAAGATGAGGAATCATCTGGATGAAAGAAAGTAATAATGTTGATGTTGAAGACGCGAGAGATCACGTCACGTAGACACGTTATATTGTATTCGGAAATAACGAGTCGAGAATTAATTTGCACTTATCATTAATTTGCTGTTTGTCGCGAGGGTCGCTCTTTCGCGGATCGTGGACCCAGGGTCCGCAATGTTGTTGTTGTTACGTTACGTTTCGAAAGGAACGCACGTATCAATATTTATCAAATAGATGGGACACGGAATGGCCGAACTTGCGGCAACGCGAATGTTTATTATTTTTTCGTTCCATTCGTTTTGCATACAATGACTGACGTTAATGGACCTCCCTTTGTCAATACAATACACAATTATTAATGCCGTTCGGTTTCCACACATACACACACACACAATCAATGCATGATAATTCTATTCATGTATTTTCAGTCCTATTCAATTACATGTGCTTCCTTCCTTCGCTTCACCCACAAAGCTTATCCTCTCTTATCAATTTGACACAATTTACATTTTTCTGCTTCTTCAAATTTTTCTTACCAACCTTTCTTTTTTTTTCTCTCTTCAAAATGTCACTACTACTCCAACCTTTGACCCCTTTTGTTAATTGTCTTACAAAACACAATCTATCAATAGTTACCATTCATTAATATTTTTCCATTACGTCACCAGAAATCAGAAACATTTAAATGCGTCAAATTTAAGCGAATAAAACAATTACGTCAAAATGACAGCTAGAAATTATCGCATTACTGTCAACTTAATTTGACGTAATGATGACAATTTTAATGCTTTAATTTCGTAGATAACAATGACAATTCATTACGTCAAATTAAATTTACATTTGATAAATCGAAATCGTTAAAATGACAGTTACGAACTGTCAAACAAAAATTTTATCAAATTGCCAAAAATTCAATGAATCAAATTAAAACATAAAAAATTATGTCAAACTGACAGCGTTTAATTATTTCGTTAATGTCAAATTTACGACGACATGTTTATATATAAAATTGCATCAAAATGACAATTAATTAATGACGTTTATTACGTAAAATTACTACAATTTATTAATTCAAAACTGTCAAATTTATATTGAAATGAAAATTCATAACGTCAAATAACAGTTGATAAGTAAACAAAGTATACGTCAAAATTAGTACAAATTATTAATTCAACACAGTCAAATTTGTATTGAAATGAAAATTAACAACGTCAAATAACAATTGATAAGTAAACAAAGTATACGTCAATTACGTCAAAATTACTACAGTTTATTAATTGAAAACTGTCAAATTTATATTGAAATGAAAATTCATAACGTCAAATAACAGATGATAAGTAAACAAAGTATACGTCAAAATTAGTACAAATTATTAATTCAAAACTGTCAAATTTATATTGAAATGAAAATTCACAACGTCAAATAACAGTTGATAAGTAAACAAAGTATACGTCAATTACATCAGAATTACTACAGTTTATTAATAGAAAACTGTCAAATTTGTATTGAAATGGAAATTCACAACGTCAAAAAAAAAATAAACTCAAAATTATAACAATTTTATACGTCAAAATTAGTACAATTTATTAATTCAAAAGTGTCAAATTTATATTGAAATGAGAATCGAAATAAGTGAAATAACTTTTGCAAGCAAACAAACAAACAAAAATTAAAATTACAACAAATTATATTGTTATTATGTAATTATTGTATTTATTTTGTAAGGAAAGTCATAAAAATAAATGTAATGAAGGTCTTGAATTGAAATAAAATTTATTTATTTATTTTTTTTATGTCTTTCTTCATATAGCAATATTTTCATAACTGGAAGCAAACTCGTCGGTCATTAGCCCGTCTAAACTAAATAAGACTCTCACCGCATAAGGATTCTAAGAAGACGTTTCGTTAAAGCCAAGTATTCTTATTTAAACAATCGCATAATTATTTCCTGCTTTGAACACATTATTCTTTTTACTTCCAAAAAGAAAGAAAAAATTATCTTAATAATATTCATAGACTAAAATTAAAATGCTAAAAATGTATTGAAAAATGTTAAATTTAAATAACGGAAAAGCTCAAGAAGATAAATGTTGCTAATAGTGTGTTAACAATGTTACTTTTTGTTGGAGTTATATGAACATTACTATGCGGTTTTTGCTACCTGATTTATACAAGAAAAACAAGTATAAATTATTCTAGTAAGCTAGTTTATTGTTTCCAATTTAAATATTTAATTTGTTTTCAATAGATTTCCTATAGAAATAATACGTTTCCTAGCAGTTATTAAACATATATGGAAACGACAACTGTCCATAGTTTTTTTTATCATAATAATAAACATTTTGAAATACTAAAATAATTTTCATTACCTCAATTTGCTATAATTATATATTAGTTTTACTGCATGAATAAACGTATTGGCATTATATAAATACTATTTTTTACGCCTCAATTTAACATAACTATGTCACATATTAGTTATGATTACATTAATGAACTTTACGCCTATTTTATTTTCTGATTCTTTTAATGTAATAAAATATCATATTCATGGAACTGTTGGCACTTAACATACATTTTTACAACTGCAATTTTATTTTTTTTAATTACTTCAAACACATTCATATTTTTATAAAAATCATCACACGTTTGATATGAATTAGATAAAAAGTATAAATAAAGCCCTTCTTTCTACAGTCAAAATTCAAATAAATTTTGATTTAAATTCTAAACTTAATATTACTTTACTATTCTCAATGTAACAGTATTTTGTATTGCATTGATAAGATTATATAATGGAACAAAGTAAATTTATATTTTACGACTTTAATGTACTTTTTTTTATAATTATGTTATGTGCTTACATCAATCAGAGACAATATTTTATGATGCATTTAAGTATATAATTACAATTTTATGGAAATCGTTATGTTTTATGTGAACTAGATAAAATGTTGTAATAACTGACTCGACCTTTATTAGAATTATTGCACAGAGTAAGTTATTATTTATGTTAAGTATTATTTTTTTGTTTCAGAGAAATTAAATATAATTTATTTTGCTTACTTGGACATTTTATTTTAGCTTTACAATGTAGTAAAAAAAAAGTTTTTACAAATATAATTTTACTTTTAATTGTTTCTTTGATAACTAACTGTTTTTTTTTGGTAAAACCAACTCGACAATCGTTTTCGATTGATGAAACTATAAATCATTGATTGTTTACTTCTCCTGTTATGTTTAACCGTTCTTTGAAAATTCTTCAGTTGTTTAAATACGATTTTTAACATTAGATATTTCTTTGCAGCCGATATTTTCCATATTTCATTTGTGTGTTTCATTTTGATAGAATGAACTTATTTTCTAAAAATAGACATTTTTATCATTGTTTCTATGTGTTAATGAAGTTATTTTTTTTTTAATATTTGTCGTTTGATGAGGTAAGAAATGTATTCTGTGAATTATGCAGCCGATATTTTCCTTATTTAATTTGCGTGTTCTTAATGAAAATAATCAGATTTTATGTGTTACTTTTTTATTTTGATAGAATGAAATTAGTTTCTAAAAAATAAACATTTTTATTGTTATTTCTGTGTTAATGATGTTAATTTTAATATTTGTCGTTTGATGAGGTAAGAAATGTATTTTGTGAATTATGCAGCCGATATTTTCCTTATTTAATTTGTGTGTTCTTAATAAAAATAATCAGTTTTTATGTGTTACTTTTTTATTTTGATAGAATGAAATTAGTTTCTAAAAAATAAACATTTTTATCATTGTTTCTATGTGTTAATGATGTTAATGATTTTAATATTTGTCGTTTGTTGAGATAAGAAATGTATTTTGTGAATTATGCAGCCGATATTTTCCTTATTTAATTTGTGTGTTCTTAATTAAAATAATCAGTTTTCATGTGTTACTTTTTTATTTTGATAGAATGAAATTATTTTCTAAAAAATAAACATTTTTATCGTTGTTTCTATGTGTTAATGAAGTTAATTTTAATAATTGTCGTTTGATGAGGTAAGAAATGTATTTTGTGAATTATGCAGCCGATATTTTCCGTATTTAATTTGTGTGTTCTTAATTAAAATAATCAGTTTTTATGTGTTACTTTTTTATTTTGATAGAATTAAATTATTTTCTAAAAAAATAAACATTTTTATTGTTGTTTCTATGTCTTAATGAAGTTAATTTTAATATTTGTCGTTTGATGAGGTAAGAAATGACTTATTAGAATTTGATGGTATAAAGTTGTGTGATTTTGTTTGGTAGCGTCGGAAGAAGATGTTGAGATGGAATTCTCGAGGTGGGGTTATGAAAATTAGCGGTCGGATTAGTAATTAGCCCTTAAGGGACGATGCGGAAAGTTTAATAATTAGTGGAGCGGAGATAGAGAGAGAGAGATGTGGGTGCAGTCTGTGAGGGTGGTTGAGCGTTAGAGTGAGAGAGAGTGTGTGTTAAGTGGGTGGAAAGGGAGATCGTCGGAGTTGGTGGCGCGCAGGGTTCTGAGTAAAGTCTGAGTTGGATGGATGGTGGATGTATGTATGTATATATGTATGTACCTGAGTATTCGGCGATGCTCGGAAGCCAAACTGGGACATGGTGTGTGCCCAGTCGGTGTTGCACTCACTGAGTCGTCGCCAGAGGAAGCATGGCTTCCTGCACGCACAGCACACTACACTAGCCGCATGTCCTCCACGCACACGTGACCCGCGCGACTGCTGTCAGTTGTTGTTGTTGCCGGTTGATGTTTGTAGTAGAGTACTGCTGCAGTAGTTGATGTCGAAGTAGTAGTAATAGTAGTAGTAGTACTGGTAGCAGTTGTAAATCAGCCAAATATACCAGTAGCACCGCTTGGTAATATGATTATGTTATAATATAGGCGCACCAGGTGATAATTGCGGTCGAACGGGACGCTTCTTTCTGGGGTCCGTTTGATTTTTGCGAGGTGTCTGCCCAGTGGGTGGACCCTTCCTGCTTGTAGAGTGGGGTGCAGAAGCAGCAGATGATCACTCGTTGTTGTTGATGATGATGCTCCAAGGGGGTGGCGTCGCTGGTGGGTGGAGGGGTTGCCTTCGGTTTTGCGGTCAGAGCGTCTCCGGCGAGTCCTGTTTTTGCCACCGACAGAACGCGACTACTGATGTCACGGAATTCTTTTAACGGCGACAAATTGTCGCGATCACACAACACACAAGCGCAGTAGTCGGCGATCAGTAAAAAAATCGTCGTCGTCGTCGCGAGTTTTGCCCCGCCACTTTCCTCCGGGGACGGCGCTGCTCTTTCTGAGATACATTTTTGTGGCCTCCCCCTCGGCGGACCGATTGATCCACCACCACTAAAAATCGCGCCCTACTTCTTTTTCCTAGTACCCCCGCCCCCTACGACCCGACCCCTCCACCACCACCTCACCTCTACACTCCTCCCCACCTCTGCGGATCGTCCCGTTCCCCCTCCCCACTCTCGTGTCGCGCGGCTCGCATTTTTCCCACTCTGCAGCCGCGGTCGACGGCGGTGGGATTGAAGAGCGCGCCGTCGGCACCGCCTCGCCCCGCCTTCCGGCATCGCCCAATCGGCGTGCCGTGATGGATCGACCGCGTGCACACATCATCCCCGTGTCTAACCGCTGTTCGCACCTCCGCAGACACGGATCGGCTACTGTTGTGTGATGTGTGAACCCACTAAATACCATGTATTCAATCTAAACGCTACAAACCTTTTTCCTAAACTACAACACCCCCTCGCAACGCCCACCCGTCGAAGCGCCTCCTCCGACCCAACCCGGAACCTCCCACCAGCTCCCCGTCTCTCTCTCGCACCGAACAACAACAATTCAATTTATTAACGAAACTATCGTCGCGAATAAATAAATATTTCGAAACGAAAAAAAACGAGAATAAAACCGAAAGTTCAATTAAACCTCCTCTTGGTGGCAGCACCGAGCGACGGTTTCACCTCGTGGTGGGGGTATCACAAACGCTTGGAGGTTCATCCGTCGGGTGCGCTGCTGCTGCTGATCCTGACACGCTCTCGATGTTGATGAAACATTGTCAGATGCGCGATCTACTTGCTGCTTAAGTTTATACATTAATCTCATGAAGATTGATGATGCTCACCAACTGACAGAAACTTGCAAACTCCTCAGGATAATAAAGTATCACACACACACACACACAGACTTACAAACACTCTCTGCAAGAACAAACTCTTCACCTCTTTGTCCGCATTTGAATAACTCGCATTATCATTAAAATCAGTTAAACACTATTCCGAACGCAATTTATCTCCTCGATCCTCTCTGATAAACCTAATCTCCGATTTCGCCTCGGGATCTTCAAAACTTCCTTCCTCCTTCTCTCATTATATTATGCACGCATATCGATTTTCTTCACTCACGCGCCACACACAATTTTACAATTTACATAATTTAATTACACGCATTCATTTTATCCACTTCACATTCTACACATTTACATTAATAACAAATCAATTAATTACAACAACAAAAAAACTATTATTAATAAACTCAATTGATAACCTGAACTTTGTGTTGAAAAATTGATCCAATGACCAAACATACACATTAATCAACTCTAGTCAGTTATAAGTATGTTATTAGTTATAACATGTTACATAAATAGTTTCTATAATACGTTTTGTTAATAATCAAAAACTGCTATTAAAATCGTCAAAATAATAAAATTGATACAAGTAAATTTCATTTAATTTCTGAAGTACACAACTCAGTAGTAATTATGAATTAATACATTTCCATTGAAAATCACATTTTTTTTTCAATTATTTAATATAGAATTATTATAATTAATGGTTATTAGCTAAAATATTATTAATTAATATAGTTTATTTAATTCGTTAAGAAAACTATGCATTTTTCTGAATTGAATTGAAAATAAAACTTCGAATTAGTAGAATTCACAATAAAACTGTATTTATTTAAAGATTGATTATGGGAATACGAAAGGTTGTAGCAGGGTTTGTTCCGAGTTTCATTACAAAAAACTATTGGATACACATATTCGCTTTATGAAAGTCGCCTTTGTTGTGAAGGTATAAATAATGTTAGAGGAGGGATAATAACAGTTTAACAGTTTAATTACAAAAAAAAACATAAAATTAATAAACTCAATTGATAACCTGAACTTTGTGTTGAAAAATTGATCAAATGACCAACCCACACATTAATCAACTCTAGTCAGTTATAAGTACGTTATTAGTTATAATATGTTACATAAATAGTTTCTACAATAAGTTATATTAATAATCAAAAAACAAGTTGGTAGATCCTGCGCGAATTAATACATTTCCATTGAAAATTACATTTTTTTCAATTATTTAATTCATTTATAATTCTACAAATTATTAATTAAAATAGTTTATTGAATTCGTTAAGAAAACTATGCATTTTTCTGAATTGAATTGAAAATAAAACTTCGAATTAGTAGAATTCACAATAAAACCGTATTTATTTAAAGATTGATTATGGGAATATGAAAGGTTGTAGCAGGGTTTGTTCCGAGTTTCATTACGAAAATCTATTCGATACACATATTCGCTTTATGAAAGTCGCCTTTGGTGTGAAGGTATAAATAATGTTAGAGGAGGGATAATAACAGTTTAACAGTTTAATTACAAAAAAAAACATAAAATTGATAACCTGAACTTTGTGTTGAAAAATTGATCAAATGACCAACCCACACATTAATCAACTCTAGTCAGTTATAAGTACGTTATTAGTTATAATATGTTACATAAATAGTTTCTATAATACGTTATGTTAATAATCAAAAAACAAGTTGGTAGATCCTGCGCGAATTAATACATTTCCATTGAAAATTACAATTTTTTCAATTATTTA
>NW_017099526.1:0-20194 GCF_001412225.1 Nicrophorus vespilloides
TATATATTGATTTAAAAGTAATAAAACTACACGAAACTTTATTACATCAAATTTGACTTTAATTTACCTGAAAATGGAAAAGTTATACAACTTTCATCTTATGATCATTTCCTTCATTATTGATGAAAGTTGAGTTAACGAAATAGGTTTATTTTAAAATCTCGAAGTGCTTACAGATTTACGCTACGTTCTCAAGATTTGCGTTACGTAAATACTTGACAATTAATAATTAATTATCTTTAGTGGAAACGATGCCGGCTTCAGTAGGAACTTACGACAACAATGGATGAGGACCGTGCATCTGGCTTCGGTCGCCCCGGGGATTCCCCGTGTCCTCCATTCCTCGCGAACGTCAGTTTCGCATAGTTTACGAGAACTTTATTATCATTATTGTCATCGTTATTATTATTATTCTTGCGTCGTTTGTTATTCTCGCGTCGAAGAGTTTTAACTCATGCTGCGACCGTGTGAAATTGAATACTCTACGGCTTGGAAGTAATTTACTTATAATTTAAAGCAGCAACCAGCATCGGTGTACGAACGAAAAGGACGATAATAAAGCGAGGCGAGACGTAGAGAGTCGTTAGTTCAAGTGTAATAATAACAATAAGTAGTCGTAACGATGAAGAGCATATGAAGAAGAAGGACGAAGGACAATTGTTGGGTAATTCTCGCGAGGCGCGCACCTGAAGCGGCGGAGCTCGAGATGGAAATAAACAACGGAGTTTTAAACAATTCCGGGGCACATCTATCTTAATCAAGGCCCGTCGAGGAGGAAATCCACGGCACGAGGGACACCCTAAGTCTCTGGGACTTAAGTGTTATCCCATCATCCTCGACGAGTGCGAGGAACGGCGGGAGGGAGCGGCAGGAGACGCAACGAGGACGAGTTTAACTTATTACGATCATCATATTTACTCGAAAGATTACATCTTAGCAGTAAAGGACGACGAGAGCTTACGCTTAGTCCTGCTAAAGACATTTCATAAATTAAATGGACAGTTTTCGTTACTTCTAAGTCACAACATTATTAAATAGATCCATTTAAACATTCTTACATTTTTCTTTGTGTCTCGATAACTAATAACACCATTATCAATATTAAATATTAAAGTTAAAGCTAAATATATACGAAAGGAAATGATCATCAAATCAAAGTTGTATCTCTTTCCATTTTCAGATAATTCAAAGTCAAAGTTAATATTACAAATTTTCGAGCAATGTTCTCATTTTTAAGTCAGTATATTAATTAATATTTACTGCATTCTTAATCATTCATATGCAAATTGTAGCTAAATCTATAGGGAAGGAAATGATTATAAGATGAGAGTTGTATCTCTTTTCATTTTCAGGTAATTCAAAGTCAAATTTTGATGTAATTAAATTTCAATCAGTCTTCTCATTTTTAAGACAATATATTAATTAATATTTACTGCATTCTTAATCATTCATATGTAAATTGTATCTAAATCTATAGGGAAGGAAATGATTATAAGATGAGAGTTGTATCTCTTTCCATTTTCAGGTAATTCAAAGTCAAAGTTAATGTTACAAAGTTTCGAGCAATGTTCTCACTTTTAAGTCAGTATATTAATTAATATTTACTGCATTATTAATCATTCATATACAAATTATAGCTAAATCTATAGTGAATTAAATGATTATGAGATAAAAGTTGTATCTCTTTCCGTTTTCAGGTAATTCAAAGTCAAATTTGATGTAATTAAATTTCAGTCTTCTCATTTTTAAGACAATATATTAATTAATATTTACTGCATTCTTAATCATTCATATGTAAATTGTAGCTAAATATATAGGGAAGGAAATGATTATAAGATGAAAGTTGTATCTCTTTCCGTTTTCAGGTAATTCAAAGTCAAAATTGATGTAATTAAATTTCTATCACTCTTCTCACTTTTATGTCAATATATTAATTATTTTTACTTCATTCTTAATCATTCATATGCAAATTATAGCTAAATCTATAGAGAAAACAATGATTATAAGATGAGATTTGTAGATAAACCGTTTTCAGATAAATCGAAGTCAAAGTTTATGTTAGATATTTTTCTGAAAAAAAGTTTTCTCATATTTGTTCATTTAATCTACATATAAAAGCTAAAACTATATGCAATTAAATTTGATCAATTTCTTGTAATTCACAATAAAAGCTTAACTAGATACAGTAAGCTTATTATAAAATAGGAGTTGAGAAAAGAAATTACTAAATTCGCACAGACTTATGATTAATCATAAATTTTTCATATTTGTCAGCAATTTAGAAACAAGGATAAATCTGATGTGAATCGAGATCGATAAGAAACTAACATTTGTTATAAGACACATTAACTTCATAGCATGTCGCGAGTTGAAGGATGAAATTAATCATTGCGAAAACAATATAAATCATTTGCAGAACATAAACTATTTTATACGCTTGATTCAGTGGACTTAATCTCGAGAAAGGTATAAATCAGAGGACAGTGTCAGACCTGGATTATCCTCAAGAAAACCCACGTTACATATTTTTTTATCATCCATAACTAAAGAATAAAATATACCACGAAGATTAAGGAGTTTCGCAGCGTTATAATTAATGAATTTTGCTCCGCATTAACCCCATACTTGTATTACTGAAATATTTTTTTTTTTGCAAAAACTTCTGCATCTGCTGTATTTATTCGTTGAAATTGAAAACGCCCGAATCCGGATGAAATAATTAATTAACGAAACGACAAGACGTGAAACGAAATAAACAAACAAAAATATAAGAAAGAAAATAAACACAGAACTGGAGGAGGATATTAATAATTGGAAACCGCGAATCTGAATTTTAAATTTGTTTGTTTTATTGAAAACTTTTCGTTTATCCTTTCGTTCGTGGTATTAATTTTTATTTTTTTTTTATTTTTGTCGTTTCATTGAGGTGTGGCCGCGGCGCGGATTTTCAATCGGAAAGCAATCAACCGGGGGAGAAAATTCTTTTTTTTTTTGTAGAAGTCATTCTTCATTTGCTCCTCTTCCTCTCGCACACAGATATACATAGGGACAAACACACACGCGCTCTCCCTCGTCCTTTATCTGGCAGATCGAGTTGGGATAAGATAGAAAAAGAGTCACGCAAAACATTAAATGCAATTCGCTCCCTCGACGGTGTCCAGATTCCTCTTTCTCTTTCAACCTAGGTCCCGGCAATTTGTCCCGCGCTGACATATTAAGGCCGCGGGGGGAAATAAATTGCGGCTTCCCCTAACATCCAACCACCCACACACACAACATAGATACAATCAGAGAATATATATGTATATGTACGTGTATATTCGCACGAACGAGAAAAAGAAATGAGGAAATTATACAAGAGCAATTGAAAATTGAACAAAACGATATCCATCAGAGTAACATGAACTAACCTGATTTAAAAAATTCATTTAAAGCCCCAGTTTTTATTTTTTATATTATATTTTTTTCTGAATTTTTTCTGTTACATTTGTATTTACCATATAGATCATTTTGTGTATAATTTAGAGGAATAATGTGGAGCTAAATATGTATATTTATTGTTTCAATTTTGTTTAACTTAAAACTTCCTCAATATCGAACGATTCTGAAATAAATTGAAAACGTATTTCACGCTCTTCATAGTAAATTTCACGAAATACCTTGTGGTTTAAAGTTCGCAGCAATGTTTCCATTACGGAACGACATATTAATGGGTTTTTCTTTGTGTTTGAAAACAGGATACGGAAGCGTGTCGCCCAGGACGTCTTGGGGCAAACTGGTGACCATAATTTACGCTCTCGTCGGCATTCCGCTGATGCTGGTATACCTCACGACTACCGGGGACGTCCTGGCCAGGAGCTTCCGGAGGCTTTACGGGAAATTATGCGGCAGCCCGCAGAAGCCCCAATGTCCCTGCAATACGAGGGTTCGCGTCCCGGTCACCCTCTGCTTAGTGATGGTCCTGGCCTACATCTGTTCCGGGGCGTTGCTCTTCCATCGCCTGGAAAACTGGAGCCTTCTCGAAGGAAGCTATTTCTGTTTCACGTCACTAGGTTAGTAGTAGTAGTAGTCGACTGATATACGGCCGGTCCTCAAACAAACTTCTCGGAATTCCAAGTTGAAACCCTGATATATTTGCATCTGCAACTCTAAAACTACCAAAATATATTACATTATTCAAGTCGAGTAATTAAAATAATGATTGAGTTTATTGTGCAGGTACAATAGGTTTTGGAGATCTTTTACCGGGGCAACAAACCGAAGAGATTTCGCTATGTGCTTGCTCCGCCTATATCCTGACCGGTATGGCTTTGGTGGCGATGTGCTTCAGTCTAGTGCAAGATGAGGTTTTGGGATTGCTACGATTGGTGGGAGCCTCGTGCTCTCGCAGCGATTCCTTCAGAGACGAAGAGAACGTCCCGGCGGTTTCCTGACAAAGGCCCAAAACCGAAGGAGCCGCTCCCATCAAGACTCCTCCGGTCATCAAGAAACTACCCCCAGTGCTGCACCACAACAGTTTACCGCGCAAAAGCAATTTCCAAAGGAACGCTCCGACTCGAAGATCGGCAGGTATGTATTACAAACATCAATATATCAGCAAATTAATTAATCTAATTTCATTAGTTTTAGGTGCTGAACCATTGATAGAATACTTCGTACCGCGCAGCGTCAGCGAATTCGACTTGTCCATGGCGTGCGACGTGCAGAACATGTTACCACTAACTGTGAGGGTCCCGAGGAAACCGGCGCCGAAGCCGAGGGAGAAGATGGTCACGTTCGAAGACGAGATGAGCGAAGCTAAAGGAAGAAACCAGGAGCTTCAGGACGTGTTCATGTGACAGCAGGGATAGCAGTCGGACAAGGACCTCGTCGGGGAGGTCAAGAAGGAGCTGCGCAAGAACTTCAAGCTGTGCGAGGAACTGAAGAAGTGCGAGGAGGATTGCTCATGCAACGCGGAGGCCGACTGCGATATCTGCAAAGTCATCGATTTCACCATGAAGAAAGAGAAGTTGTAAAAAAAAATATATAATATAAATTAATTAATTACTTAACAAAATAAGACAAACTCTGTACATAAAGGCATTCCGAAGAAGCATAACCATTAACCGATAATTACTATCTAAAAATATACTAGTCGAATAGCTTATATATATATATAATACCATTATACTTATACATATAGTTAGCATAACTTCCTTAACTCTTAAGTGTACAAAAGATATGAATTAATATTATATACATGCAAACGTATTACGAAATAAAATAACCTTGTATTCCTAAGAGAAGATTACGTTCCACGATTATATCAAGTTGGAAAATCGTTAAGTTTTTTTTTTTGTATTTATTGTATTAATATTAAGGAAACCAATGAAACATTCTAAAATATGATTTATTCTTAAAATAGACTCTTTGTATTTACATAAAAAACAAACAACTTATATAATAATAACCGTTTTTTTTCTTCTTAATCTTAAACGACGTTTATAAATATAAAAAAATAATAAGAAACATCAAGAAGACGAGTGCGCTTTTGCGAAAGTCACAGCCGTCGCTATAGTCGGAAACATTATGTACGAACTCTCCTTGTCCTGATACTTATCACAGGTTTTGATCATCTCGTACACCGGACCTGAAAACGACAAAACAATGAATACCTAAAGATCAAACGCCTAAGAATCGTCCTCACCTGAACATCCCACCATAAAGACTTCGATGCCGGTCTTCCTCAGCGCGTCCACAACGATCTTCATCTGTTCAACGCCAGCTGGATCGATGTAGGTCAGAGCGGTGCAGTCGAGGATTAAATATTTTATCGCCAGCAGAGAGTTTCCTTCTTCCCTCCCGTTGGCAACGACGTCGTTCTCATCTCCGTTCCTCTTCTTTGCCGCCTTCGGCGCTTTGGAATTGTAGCCGACGGCTTTGAAAACCGTCCCTTTGAACGACGTCTTTGTTGAGAAATTCAAGCTGCCGCAGTACCTCAAGATTTTCATTCCGGGAATCTCGGTTACCTGCGAAACAACAAACATCAATCAGCCAAACCAAAGCATCATTAACAAACTAACAAAGAAGAAAATAAACGCTTTCCGCTTACCGCTTGATATCTCTTAATATCCAGATAGAAATCGGTCCCTGAGAGATTTCCCAGGATTGAGCTCTGAGAGTGCTGACCCTTGTAGAAGAGCAAAACTATG
Organism: Nicrophorus vespilloides; assembly: GCF_001412225.1. Lineage (NCBI taxonomy): Eukaryota > Metazoa > Arthropoda > Insecta > Coleoptera > Silphidae > Nicrophorus > Nicrophorus vespilloides. The sequence goes on from NW_017099526.1 coordinate 6,192, forward strand.
GACAGGATAATACTGGAAGCCAAACCCATGGTGATGGAAAACACCGCAGTCACCAAGAACGTGAACAACCAGATGATCCCATCCCATTTATCCATGCGGAAGTAAACTGGTAGTTTTTCGCACTGCTTCAGCATCCCTTTCAAAGCCACCACAATGATACTGGCTAAAACGCTCTGAAATTAATACACGAAAATCAATTGATCATCTCAACTCTATAAATTACTCACCCGCGGTAGGAATTGGAATAAAGGTCCCACCCACACGAGGATGATCAAGATGAAGAGGCAAGAAACGACCGAAGCCAACTGACTTGTACCACCCACAGTCTGCTGGATCATAGATCTGGATAGGGAAGCGGCGACCGGCATCGCTCCAGAAAAACTACCACCAATATTCGCGCAACCCTAAACAACAAAACCGTTAAATCAACAAACCCATTTTCCTCATCATAATAACAATCCAAATTACCAAAGCAAACAACTCCTGATTGGCATTGACGTCGTACTGCAGCTTCTGCGCGAATATCAGGGCCATCGAAATGGTGATTGCATAAGACACAATGGTGATGATCACTGCATCGCTGATGATGCTCGGAATCAATTCGAAACGAGGTATCGTCATATTTGGTAAACTGCAATTCACCAAAATGTAATTTCTTCCTTCATCAATATACAATATATGACGATGATATATAGTTTTCTTAAACTCAATAAGAAAAACTTACATAATCTTACCCTGTCGGTATTTCACCAATAACTGTCACGTTGTAATTACTTTTAAAGTCCATCAAATAAGAAGTGGCAGTTCCCAAAACAACAGCGACCAATTCAATGGGAAACGGAACTTTCGTCCTCGTCGCTAATCTTGGCTAAAAACAACACAATTTTATAATTGATTGATACAAAATCCAATTAATTTACCTTCAAAATCTCGTTGTTTATAATGCTCAGGACGATCACTACGAAAGATATGAGTACGGCATTGTTGTTGCAGTTTGGCAGTTCCATGACGGCATCGTATATAGTCTGAAAAAGTTTGCAATTTGTTGGTGAAAATTGATGGTTATTGGGTGGCGGTAAGTTACGAGTAGCATGGAGAATAGTCCTTGCCTCTTCGTCACGGAAATACCGAGAAGATCTTTGAGTTGTGAAGACACCACGTGGAAGGCGCAGGCACAGGTGAATCCACTGACGAGAACGTCTGAAAGGAGATTTGCGATCACTCCCAATCGAAACACGTACATCACGAACTAGAAAATTTAAGTCAATTAAAATGTGTATAAACCTAATGTAAACGTATATAAATCTATTGAAAACTATATAAACCCAATAAAAATAATGTGAAAGTAAATAAAATGACTGTAAAATATAAGGAAAATTACATAAATCTACTGAAAAACAGATAAATCTAATGAAAAAGTATATAAACTTAATGTAAAACTACATAAATCTAATGAGAAAATATATAAATTTAATGAAAAATACCTGTAAAATTGCAACGCAGAATGTGACGGTAACTGCGACCTCAGTCTTAGTGTATATAGAGTCTGTGGCCATCATAGTGTGATTGGCAGAGGCAGAAATGAGGTCCTCTTCGTCGGGAATTCCGTAACTATTGACAACCTTCCCAGTCATCAAGCACACGATGGCAAAAGTACCTACAAAACGCAACAATCCGATTACATTAAACATTCCGAATTCCTTTAAAAGACTTCAAATTACCTATGGATACGTGCCTTGATGTACCGAAGACGAAGTATATCAAAACGGGAAAGAAGGCCATGTACAGTCCGGTAATGGCAGGAACGTTTCCGAGCAATCCATATGCCATACCCTTAAAAACAAATGCAGTATTTAAAACAAAATCAATTAGAAATATAAACAGAAACTATGATTAAAAACGTAATTAATATTCAAGACTATATACAAAATTTAACAGAAATAAGATTTAACTGTAATTAAAGTATAAATTGTTAAGTAAAGTTGAGTTACCTGAGGTATATGCATGATGGCTACAGTGATTCCACTCAAAATATCATATGAAATATTCTTTTTCCATTCGTATTTTGGTAGCCACTCGAGGACCGGGATCAATGAGTATAAAATGGTTAGAGGATTGCATTTTAATGATTTCCTGAGTTTTCCTTTCACTAACAACAAAAAAAGAAGAAATTTAATATTAAAGCAAAAAAAAAACAATAATTTTCAATTTGTTATATAACAAATAAAAAAATTAAATCAAAATAAATAAGTTTACCGTCGAGTTTTGGTTTTTCATAAGCTCCATCTTCATTCAAATTATCATAGTCGTAACGGTTGGTCCCGATTTCATAAGTGCTGCTTAATTTTTGGCTCTCCTCGAAACTGAAAAAGAAAAACAATAGAAGTTAGAAAAATCAATGCACGAATTGAATAATTTAAGTTAAAAAAATATTAATATTTTACGAACTTTTCATTCGGATCATCAGCAAATTTAATCCACAAATAACCAGACATCTTATTTTAAAAAAATCGTTAAAAACTTATTGACTTATGTCAAATTGTTTAATATGACAGTAAATAATATAAATCAAAGTTGGCTTCAATTTTATTTGTCAAGTTATTCTACTTTTTAAACAAAGATATAAAACAAATAACTATATAATCCTAATTTTCATAACCATGCGATTTATTATTACAGGATAATTCATTTATTTACTTTCTTATCTTATCTAAGTCTAGTTTCATTAATTATATAAAGGGAATTCGAATTTTGCAACTATCATGTAAATATTGTAAGATTATCTGGAATATGTTCATAATTGTATAAGATTTTTTTTATTGAAACAAACATGTAACTGATTAATATTGAAATAAAATCAAATATTATCAAATACTTATTAAAAACATTTATATTTATTGCTTAATTATTACTTAAAATAATTATTTACACTTTAAGTTCATAAATATTGCAACTGCGAGAAAATTTACTGAAAATGTTAAATAAATTGTAAACAAATATATCAACATGAAAAAGTTCGTTAATATTTTCAAATAACTAATAAATTATATTTAATACTCCAAAAAAATCAGATTTTGCTAATATCTTGCAACAAAAAGAATTCATAAAATTTATATTAATCTCTACTTATTGATGATTAATTTGAACAATTTACTATACAATAATGAAAAATTTTATATAAATTTATTACAATTACTTGTGTAATCATTATCAGAAATATGGGATTCAAAATATTTTTCAAATTGACTAAGAATTTGCAATAACAAAAATTCTATTAATAAATTGAATATTGAATATTTGATTAGGTTTAACTCTGATAAATTTATTATTTGAATTAAAGTAAAATTATTAAAAACATTATAAAAAAAAAATTGTTAAAATTTATTGATTCTTCTATTTCAATAAATATATTTATAAATTTGATTATTTACTATAAATTTGAATTTTCAGTAAGTGTATACACAAATTGTTAAGATTTTTTGAAGAAAATGTGAAATTTTCAAGATGTTGACTGTATGCAACCAAATATACTTTTTTCAGTATCATCAATGGATCAATTATGTTTACGCGATCTCCGAAAGGCTATCATCTTTCACAAAACAGTTTCCATGCAAAATCGGTATAGAATTCACGACATTGAGCAACAATTGCTCCGATAACAGCAATTTCCGATAAACAAAAAAAGTAATAGATTTTAATCAACGTTATCACGAAACGTCGATCGGGATTCGTCTCCAAAGACTTTAAAAGCGATAACCTTTGCACACAAGTTTTCTAAACGATTACAATTGTTTTTCTTAAAGAGTTTAACACCAAAAGAAAAAGGAACAAATTTAATTATTGTTATTGTTACCTTCTGTATTTTAAATACTTCTCATCGGGATTCGTCTGCGAAAGGAGCGCAAGTTTCTCGTTAAGATTAGCCATGGTTTGAAGACTCTGAAGACTTAACCACTTTCTCCTTCTTCTGCGAACAGCTGACTGGAGAGGCTGTTTACGTGCGTTATCGCACAGCCAACTTATTATTCTTTTGACAAACCGCGCGCAAATGCAAAAATCCCGTGCAAAGTCGAAGATGTGAACGTTATCAGGAGGAAACAGCTGGACCACGTGCTAACAGCACTTGCGGAGCGGGAAATACTGGATTTTTATTAACGAAACGTTATCTAAACCGAGCATTTCCATCAACGCGATAACAGCGATTTCGTGCGGCGATAAGCCGGAAAAATAATATGCAGATACGCACGAATCAATCGGGGGGAGATTACGCAACTCGCAGGAATTCCTATAATTGCACATCGTTCGCGGAAATTAAGCGCTAAATTTTTTACCTGCTCAAGTCTATTGTTTCCTTCTTCTCGTTGGTATCGATGGTTTCTGGCTTCATGTTTCCTTCTTCTTCACTTAGTCCTCGTTTTTGCTAAACTTTTTTTTTCTCTCTCCTTCAAATCACAAAAGGCATATTCGCTAAGTTTCACGACTGGTAACCACTTGATTGACCTTTCCTGCACGGCGATAACACCCAGAAATAGGCGATGATCGACGTTCGCTCGGCGAAATCTGGAAAATAATGAGACGCCGAAAACATCAATCCAAAGCTTTTATCCCAATTAATACTAATGGTATGGATGAGACGGCTGCGACTAATGCGAGCATTCATTGATTTCAGATCAGAGTGGGAGAGGTGTATTGTTAGGATCACTTTATCAATTGATATTATCACTACTACTTTTCATTTTTTTTTCAGCGAACACAAGAAACCAACTGTCCAGCGCGACGTTTCAGGGACTACTGACTGAACTACCTGTCTCAAGAATGGACGTCGAGGGCTGAAGCGAAAGAGCGTTGCCCTCTTTGCCTTTTCGCAAAAACGAAGGACAAAAGACGAAGGAACGGCACTTTTTTTTTCAACGTTCGTTTCTTTTTTTTATTTGTTTCGACCATTTGAGAATTACGTTTTTAATAGGAAGCAATTAGATGTAATTAAGCTTAATTGAAACGCACCCGACGACGTTGGAACGCAAATGCATCTACTAGAATTTTCGTTTTCAAAATAACCTATTGATTATTCCTCCTATCAACAGCAATTTTCAGTTAAGTGTAACGCAACTGGGACATCCTCATTAATGAATTAACATCGTTCTCAATGGAATTCCATTCATCATTATTTCGAATTGAAACATCAATACGTCTTCAATTCAAATTATATTTGACAATATTTAACTTTAAAGTAAACAAAAATCTATAAATTCTATACATAATTCTAGTTTATTTGATTACATTCTCTACAAATTCAAATTTCTATTTTATTTTGTTCTTCTATTAATCCGGTTTTAAACAGTCGAAGCATTTTATATTTGAAATAGAAAATCAATTCAATTATAGAAGATATAAGGCTACAATTTTCAAGTAATTTGGTTTATTGATTTTACAGGTAATTCCAATTTATTGGGTAAACAACTTGATAATAACGAAAAAACCAATGCGGTTTGAAGCAAACGCTATTAATAACTTTGTAGTAAATATTACTTTTTTCTCAATAAATACAACATTTACGCATCAAAATAGAAAGAAAATGATAGAAAAACTGTAATAATATCAATAATTAATTGAGTCTTCAATTTTCAGAGTATAAAAGTTTATATTTGTTTAACTAATTCAAATTGTTGTTCTTTCTTATACATTTTTTTTCATTTCATTTAATACCAAATGAATTATAAAGAAGAAACATAACTTTCGATTTATATTAAATTATTTTATCGTCTAGAATTTGAATTTCTTTAAAAATTTCGTCACAATTAATGTTGTTTTACAAGTTTGTTGTAGAACGTTCTTTTGGAATTCTCCAAGAATTCTAATTAAAAATAATGAAAAATATGAAACTTACATGGTTAAAACTTTTCAGTTTCAATATTTTCATATAAAACTTACAAATTTGAAGATTTTCTGTGTGATTTTTTTTTAATTGGATTTCTCCAACAATTGTAAAACTCAACAAATTGAATATGATGAATGATATAAAACTTTAACAAAAAAAAGTTAATTAGATATTTTATCAAACTACATTTGAATATTTTGATGTAAAACTGAGATATTTAAAGCTTGTTTGTGAGACGTTGTTTTTATGGAATTTTCCAACAATTGATTGCAATGAATATTTTAATGCAAAACTTACATGTTTGAAGCTCGAATGTAAAACTTTTTTTCAGGAGAATTCTCTACAACAATTGTAAAATTTAACAAATCAATCGCGATTAAACATCGAATCGGAGTGTGATAATCGCATTTGTCTAATTGAAATAATCGAGTGGCTTTAACTCTCGTTCACCGCATTTTTTAGCTGCTCGTTATCAACGTAATCGAATGTAACGTGCCGTATCGACAATTATCATCCAACAATGTGTACACAATTATCACATGGTTGTTCCGTTTTTTTCTTTTTAGAAAAATTGTTTAAACAATTATCTATGTATTTTCACGCTCAATTGAAGTTGCATAACAATTGTTAATTAAGTAAGCACTTGTAAACAATTGAAATCTAAGCTTTACCATTAACCCGTAACTACTAGAGATGGGTCATAGTGACCCACCTGAAATTTGTTTTCATTCATTAATTGTGGGGATTTAGTGCACTTATCAGTAGGATCAAAGCAGTCGTAATGAGAGGTACTTATTTTATTGTATTTCGGGTCAAAATGACCCATAGGTAGTACATATGTTTAATTGATGCATAAGTAGTTACTTCGAAGAATTTGAAGCATTTTCATGTATTTTTTATGAAAAGCCAATTGAATTAATAATTTAAAAGAAATTTCTGAGAACAACAAAAATAATTTAACAATTTAATTAAAAAATATAACTTATAAAGACTATAGCTAATACATTTTTAGTATTTTAACCAAAATTTAATTGATAATTACAAAACTTTAATTTATAAGAAATATTGAAGAACAGAAATAAGTATTGATTTTGTGATAAAAATTCTAAAAAAGAAATGCAATTGAAATCTGTGTCATGGTACAAACATATATTAATAAAAAAAATAGTTGCAACAATCTTGATGATCTTGGTGAGATAAAGAAACGCGATTAAGAAAAAAAATGTAACGATTATCAGATCGTATCTGAATAATCAAGATTTGTCCTCAATTTACACGATATTCATAACACACATAATTAAAAAACAAACAAACAGGAAGAACTTTAGATTCATTACATAATCAAACTCTGAAACATTGTCGGAAATTTACATTACGCATTTAACATACGTATTTGACTTATTTAATCATTTGATATTCAAAAAATATATAGATAAAAATGTAATAAAACTGGATTTTTTTTCAATTTTGTTTAAAACATAAAATATGCATTGTAATTTTTTGGTAAAAACGTAAAGCATTGTTCGCATAAACTATTTTAAAATGGACGGAATTCGTCAAAGCCTTCAAATGAAAAATAAAAATACGGTGTAATTTGCACAAACAAAAAATTACGCTTTACGCAAATTATTTGCAAAATTCTAAAGTATGCGCTAATTATTAGCAATGTTCGAGCATAAATTAGTTCGACTTTGAGAAAGACTCTATGGAATATTTTTAATAAAATTTAAATTATTAAACAGTAATTTACATTTTTTAAACTGTATTTTTTAGAAGCTTTTAATTCTCTACATGTTTTAAATTATATAAGGAAATAAATTTAATTAAACATATTCATTATAACTATTGTCATTAGATAAATATTTAGTAGTGTGTACGCAACTTTATATAATTTAGAGAAAAATTAAAGTTTATGTAAGTTTTTACGTATTGCCTTGATCTTTCTCTTGGCTATAATCATTCGTTCATAGTTGTATCAATAAAACAGCTATACCTCGAATAGTGCGGGTAATTGGTTAAGCGGACCAATTAAAATGTAGTAAATTTTTTATATTGAATCCGGACTGATTCAAGCCGCATTATTAAAGGTATTGCTATATCTTCAAATATATATTTTTATATTAATAAAGTTTAATTTCGTTTATTAAATTACAACTTTATTACATAAAACGAAGTAATTTTGGTATAATTGAGTTGTCTCTCAGGGCCAAGGTTATTCAATATTCGTGTGTATTATTATCATCAAGGTCTGCGGTTAATATTACGTCTTTATATACACAAATAATTGATTAAGACCATTATATATTTTTTAGTATTGATCATTATGTAAAGGTTAGAAAACTATGTACAATTATAACGCAAATGTATTATTTAATAGTATACAACAGTGTCTTTTTGTAACGAGATTGTGATGAGTTGGGTGCTTTGAACCGGAGGACTTTGAGCCACATTATCAACGAAAGTCCTTTTTTTAACGACTCGGATTCGATGAACTGAAGGAGGAGAGTATTGCGTGTCTACAGGACCAGAAGTGATTTCCTACTGTCTCCTTTGTTTTTTTTTCAGTTCACCTTCGAGTTAATTGCAGCCGGTAGGAAGAATCGCCGCTGCGGAAAAATTATATAATCCATCGAAGTCCTCGACGATTCTTCTAGTTACTTTTGTTCCTTGTCTTTGACCGTGGATCTGAATGATTCATTTTTTACTATTATACAAATAGTATTGAACTACCACCAATATTACAATGAAATATTCATTATCTATTGATTTTCTTTCAGGAATGTAATCAATTTTGGTCTTTCTGTACTGAAAACGTGTTGAAAATCGTTATACGAAACTGGATGTTTTCACAGCGTCCTTGGAATAGTTCATGTTTTGTTAACTCGGGTCAAATAAGTTTGCTGTAGTTTTACGTTTATAAATATAGCAATACCTCACATAGTGCGGTTTCAATCAGTACAAATTCTGGTTTGAAAATGTCAAAACGAACTAAATTTCAATTCAGCAAAATAAATTGTAAAGGTTTTTTTGTGACAAGTCTCTCGATTAGTCGATGTTTCAAACAGTGCGGGATATTGACGGAACTATGTGAGGTATGTAAACGCGAAGTTAAGAGACAAAATATCTGAAGAATTTGTTGAATTTTTGTTTGTAAATATAAATGAATAACAAAAGTAAATACAGATAGTAATAATACCTTTAATTCTGTAATGAAATTATATAAAAAAAAAATGTAAATTTTATACGATTTAGTCATTCTGTAATGAAAGGAAGTTAAAGATCTTTAAAAACTTGCAATTTTCTCTACGTCTTTCACATAATCAATTGACTCAGATCAAATAATCTTACTGTAGTTTTACGAAACAAAATGAGTACTTTATGTAATATATATGAATGAAAAACTGCGTAGTTAAAAACCGAATATGTGAGAAATTTACTAACAAAAATGTATTGATTTTTGAATAAAAAAAAAATGATTATTGGTAATTACATTGTTACCTGTAATTCTGTAATGAAATTATATAAAAAGTCCTTAAAATACCATTTTTGTATGGTTTAATCATTCTGTAATGAAATAAAGTTGAGGATGTTTAAGAATTTGTCCTTAAAATCCTTTAAAAATAGTTATTTTCACTACATCTTTCAACCAGTTAACTTGCCAATTTTACTTTGAAGAAGTAACAATTTATATAAAATTGAATATTTTTTTACGAAATTAAAGTAAATTGTTAAAAAAATGTGTTCGAATTCATGAATCAGCTGATTTCAATTTATAAATTTGCATAAATGAATATTCATGATCGCTTTAAACGTAAATAGACGTAAATATACGTGTTAAACGAAACATTTTTTTTCGCATTTAAATTCCGCGAAAATCGACGCGTAACATTTGCTAATTGCACTTGTAAACAAAGGTTTCTTGCATATTAATTTCATAAGCAAGGTGAAAATGTCTTTTTACAACTCATGTTGTAACTAACTACTTCATTTCGGTCAAACGCGTAGATTACTCATTGAGTAAACAACACACACATTCAGTTCATTAGATAATCGATGTACGAGTACATTAGTTCCCCTAGTTACGTTCGTTTACAATCGAAACTAAACAAATTACAGTTGAAATTAATCAAACTTCAATTTCGAGTATTTGCATAACGATCCCTGTTAGTAATTCATTGAAATGATGATTCGTAAACCGAAATTTTCCATCAATCTAATTCAATAATATTATATAATTTCATAAAAAAAACACATACTTTAAATAAGATTTTGTAGTTCTTTAATACAACAAAGTGTAGTTATCTTTTTAAGAAAATAGGACTATTTTAAACCAAATTAATCAAGAATTGACTTTATAAAGGAAAAAAAAACAAAGAATTTATTTTTATTTTGCTCAATGAAAATTTAGTTTTTAGTGTTTTAAAACTTTCGAACCGGAAAAATTGACAAGTTAACTGGTTCAAAGATGTGATGAAAATAACTATTTTTTGAGGATTTTAAGGACAAATTCTTAACCATCTTCAACTTTCTTTCATTAGAGAATGACTAAATCATAAAAAATGGTATTTTAAGGTGTTTCTGTATCAAATTTAAAAAAATAGCAATGTTATAATATTTTGTTTTAAACAAACAAACAATTATTTTTTAATTACGTATTGGCACAATTAGCATTATTTTATGCACAATTAAGAGATAATATATCTTTACTGATGGATTATCTATGTGTATTATGGGTATAATTGCAATTATTTGCATAATACTTTTTGCAAAGTTCGCTTATTATTTGTCATTTTCTTGAATCTTTGTTATTTTAACAATTTTTATAGGTATATTTTCTTTAACTTTCATTAAATTGTTGCAAAAGTTCATCAAATATTAATAAATGTATAAAAGTTCATTAAATTTAAAGATTAAAAAAAAACTAAAGTAATTAAAAAAAAAACTTTAGCAAAGTTATTTATTTGAACTAATTATTGAACTAAACATAGATTTTTTATTTAAATTATACAACTTTCATTCATTTAATTTGGTAAAATTAAAACTTTATTTAGTCTGACAACTCAATTTATCTAACTTCATATTATAATGCTGCGTCTGCACTACGCGTGATATGAGTCACAAATATAAGACACGTAACGCATTGTCATCGAATTCCAACATAATTCCCATTTAACTCTCTCTAACAAATCGATTAAATACTTACGATATTAACAAAAGCATACAAAGCATAAAATATTTGAACTTTAATAAATATTATGTGATAATCTTTGTATTTTGTATAAATAATTATTGCTTAATAGATTTCATCAATTCATCAAATCAGCAATGTTATTCACCCTTGAGAATTTCTTCATTAAATTTTATCTCATAATTTTGCAATTTCAACAAATTTTATTGAATCTAAATAGGTGACAAAAATATATATTTAATACTTTGGTCGATAGCCCAAATTAAGTCCTAAATTTGTAACTAAATAATGTATTTATTACTAACTTCAACGAATATATTTTTATATTAAGTTAAGTATGATTCTCGTACAATTAAAGTCATCTTTGCAATGAAATTTAACCTTGACACAGTATTACATAACCTCCATAAGTATTTTTTTTGCAAACGCTTTAGAATCTGAGTCAGCTATCGATATATCACCTAAACCGTAGACTTGTGGCATTTCTTTTTTTTTTAATAGGCATTCTCGTGACGACATTGGAAGTATTTACAACCGAAGTTCAAAGTCGCCGGTGAATGCCAGGAAGGAAAACGTCGGAGAAATGGAAATCGGCTTACGTTTCGTAACAAATCATTTGCATTGAATCAATTCAGGAAATTTACATTATCTATGAAAGGCGAATTGAACGAAAGATAGAAAAAAAACAGTGCTTTTATTTGATTAATTAAAGAAAATAATAAAGCGTGTAAAATTGGTTAGACTTAAGCTAATTGTAAGTAAGTAAGTAAATAATTAAGACGTACAATTTTCATGTGATTTTTTTTGGTTTGTAATATTTATTTTGATGGTGAATGGATCCAAATTTTTGATTCTGTGTGAGTGTGTGAAAGGCTTTTGGCACGGTTTCGAAATTATTGGACATGTGAGCAGAGACCTCAGCTTCGTTTGGATGTACGGTTTATAATTAGACCGTGGACGGTTTTAGTGCTTGCGTTTGTTGCGGATTCGCGGAAAACACTGAGGCCGATCGATTTTCGAACGGTTTCCGAGCGTGTTTGAGCGTTTCGCACGCACGCGTACTCTGCACAGGACGTAACGTTTCCTTTCCATTTTACTCCTTTTTTTTGTTGTTCGTGTCCGACCGCTTATCGGAGAGAGACTAACTCTGATTAGCAGCAAACATCCACCATGCCCATGGATTGGATTACCAAGATTCTGCACGAATTGATTGATTGGTCTCTAGTCTGGGGATTTCGTGCGAATCTATTTGGTTTGACGGATTGACAGGGAATCGCTTTACATGGATCGTACATCTATCAATTAGTCACAGTAAACACAAGTGTAGTTATCAAACTCATTTAACAGAAATTTAGCTTAATAACATTTTGTTAGTTAAGTTTTTTAATGTTGCGTACGCACTATTCTTGACATGAGATTTATGTCTCATGTCACGAATTGACAACTATTATTGATACATGACGAACTGTCATTGGATTCCGACAATATTTTCCTTCTAGTCACTGGAAACACTCAATTATTGGAAACTTTAGTTAGTAATTTTTATTTAATTAAATTTGTAAAGCTGCGTCCGCACTATTTGTGATATGAAACATTAATGACAACTATTGGATTTCGACAATATTTTCCTTCTAGTCACTGGAAACACTCATTTAGTGGAAATTTTAGTTAGTAATTAGTGGTAATTTTTACTTAGTTAAATTTGTAAAGCGGCGTCCGCACTATTCGTGATATGAAACATAAATGACACCTATTATTGACACATGACGAACTGTAATTGTATTCCGACAATATTTTCATTTTAGTCACTGTAAACACCCATTTACTGGAAATTTTAGCTAGTAATTTTTACTTAATTAAATTTGCAAAGCTGCGTCTGCACTAAATAACAACTATTATTGACACATGGCGAATTGTCATTGGATTCTGACAATATTTTGCTTCTAGTCACTGGAAACACTCATTTAGTGGAAATTTTAGTTAGTAATTTTTAATTAGTTAAATTTGTAAAGCTACGTCCGCACTATTCGTGATATAAAACAAAAATGACAACTATTATTGACACATGGCGAACTGTCATTGGATTCTGATAATATTTTCCTTCTAGTCACTGGAAACACTCATTTAGTGGAAATTTTAGTTAGTAATTTTTACTTAGTTAAATTTGTAATGTTGCGTATGCACTATTCGTGACATGAAACATAAATGACAACTATCATTGACACATGACGAACTGTCATTGGATTCCGACAATATTTTTATTCTAATCACTGGAAACACTCATTTAATGGAAATTTTAGGTAGTAATTTTTAATTAGTTAAATTTGTAAAGCTACGTCCGCACTATTCGTGACATGAAACATAAATGACAACTATTATTGACACATGACGAACTGTCATTGTATTCCGACAATATTTTCATTTTAGTCACTGTAAACACCCATTTACTGAAAATTTTAGCTATTGATTTTTACTTAATTAAATTTGCAAAGCTGCGTCTGCACCACGCACTATTCGTGATATGAAACATAAATGACAACTATTATTGACACATGGCGAACTGTCATTGGATTCGACAATATTTTCCTTCTAGTCACTGGAAACACTCATTTATGGAAATTTTAGTTAGTAATTTTTACTTAGTTAAATTTGTAAAGCTGCGTCGCACTATTCGTGATATGAAACATAAATGACAACTATTATTGACACATGGCGAACTGTCATTGGATTCGACAATATTTTTCTTCTAGTCACTGGAAACACTATTTATTGGAAATTTTATTAGTAATTTTTACTTAGTTAAATTTGTAAAGCTGCGTCCGCACTATTCGTGATATGAAACATAAATGACAACTATTATTGACACATGGCGAACTGTCATTGGATTCCGACAATATTTTCTTCTAGTCACTGGAAACACTCAATTTATTGGAAATT
>NW_017099526.1:20219-60686 GCF_001412225.1 Nicrophorus vespilloides
TTCCGACAATATTTTCTTTCTAGTCACTGAAACACCCATTTATGGAAATTTTAGTAGTAATTTTTACTTAATTAAATTTGTAAAGCTGCGTCCGCACTATTGTGTGATATGACAACATTAATGCGAACTGTCATTGGATTCTCGACAATATTTTCTTCTAGTCACTGGAAACACTCATTTATGGAAATTTTTAGTAATTAGTAATTTTTATTAGTTAAATTTGTAAAGCCGTCCGCACTATTCGTGATATGAAACATAAATGACAACTATATTGACACATGCGAACTGTCATTGGATTCCGACAATATTTTTTTCTAATCACTGGAAACACTCATTTATGGAAATTTTAGGTAGTAATTTTTACTTAGTTAAATTTGTAAAGCTGCGTCCGCACTATTCGTGATATGAAACATAAATGACAACTATTATTGACACATGGCGAACTGTCATTGGATTCCGACAATATTTTTCTTCTAGTCACTGGAAACACTCATTTATTGGAAATTTTTGTTAGTAATTTTTAATTAGTTATATTTGTAAAGCTACGTCCGCACTATTCCTGATATGAAACATAAATGACAACTATGATTGACACATGGCGAACTGTCATTGGATTCGGACAATATTTTCCTTCTAGTCACTGGAAGCACTCATTTAGTGGCAATTTTAGTTAGTAATTTTTACTTAGTTAAATTTGTAAAGCTGCGTCCGCACTATTCGTGATATGAAACATAAATGACAACTATTATTGACACATGACGAACTGTTATTGGATTCTGACAATATTTTCTTTCTAGTCACTGGAAACACTCATTTATTGGAAATTTTAGTTAGTAATTTTTAATTAGTAAAATTAGTAATTTTTAGTTAGTTAAATTTGTAAAGCTGCGTCCGACAATCATACCAACTAATATTTATAAATGACGCACTATCACCGGATTCCAACATTTTTTTTAAATTTTATGGGTTTCCATGGTAAACAATTGTTTTCATTATTTGGCAAATTGATTATGTTTACCAGTGTGTGTATTTCAAGTACAGTCATCTAGATCATTTACTTCCTAGAACTTATTTGTATAATGCTGCGTCCGCACTGTTCGAGATATGAGACGTTGCAACTACTGTTTATAAATGATGCACCGTCAACCAATTCCGATTGGTAACTATGGTAACCAAGTATTTTGACAGATTGACAAACCATTGATGTCATTTACTGGTTACAAATTATATTATAATGTTGTATGTACATCATGTGTAATATGAGACAAAAATATCATACGTACTAACAACTATTTACACTTAAGTTTCATGACCTTGTCTTATTTTGTAAAAAATAAAATTTTAGGTTACAGAAAGATTTACCTAAAGTTTAGTGACAGTTTCTATTTTTGTATTTATATTTTGTAAAAAATATTCAAATTTAAGTTGATTGTAAAATTTACTTCAAATTTTGATATTTGTCTATTTAAAAATTGATATCATCTACCTTAGTAGTAAGATTTACCTGAAGTTTAGACTTTTGTCAATTTTCAGACTGACAACTTTTATATTTATGAAATATATAAATAATTCAGTTGAATGTCTTAAGTTCTATATAGTATCAAGATAACCAAGATTTGTTGGATGCAAATAAATATCTAAGTTTTGATCAAATAACTACATTGAATCAGGTTGTATCACAAATGATGAACAGTGCGGATGCAGCATTATACAAACTTGATTAAATAAAGTTCCAATTTACAATCGAACGAAAAAAAAAATTAACATTGAATCAGGTGAATCGGATGTGCACAGAATAAGCAACAATTATAATTGTGTCCTTCTTTAATACAAATCCAGTTCAAGGAAGAAAAAATACGCCAAGTAAACACAATTCAATTTGTCGTGCAACGTTTTATTATACATGTTATGCTTGAAGAGTGCAACGAATCGCACATAAAGTGCAATTTGTAGATAAAGAAAAAACATGTTTTTTAAACTTATATGATGGAAAATTGATATTTTACAGGTATATTAATGCAAATACAACATAGATCATATTTTCAAAATAAATTGGTTAAATAATGTAAAAAAATGGTTTTTCAGTTTAATGTCCAAAATGTCATAACTTTGGTTTAATCAATTAAAAATAAAACTTTTCTTTTGTAAATGATTTAAATAATTAATAAATATAACAAGAAATAATTTTGGATTATGTATTAAATAAATTATATTAAAATATAAAACATTCAAGACACTTACAATACTAAGAATATTATAAACTATTCAGTCAATTAGGTTTTCTTTTAGAAACTAAATTAATTACAAGAAACAACACAGTTTTAACTAATGTCTAAATTGAGTATGATTTGGTCAATTTTTTTTCTCTTAATTATTACTATATTATATTATCGTGTTTATGCCCATTTTGATCCAATCAAAAATTGTAAATAAATTATTTTTTTCATCGAAAAACTTCATTCGACGATGAAGAATTGCGAGACCAAATTCAAAGCACCTACGATAATAATCACGATGTGGAAGATCAGCTGGAACGGCGTCAGAGCGTTATCTTTTCTCAAAGAGAAGATCTTCAGTAAACTGGGTAAAGTGAAGATGTACACCATCCCACTTAAAGCACCGGTATATCTGAAAAAAAAACAAAATTTTCATCTTGTGCAACGTTTTAATGTATACAACTTATTATACACGCATTACGAATGACATTAAAAAAATTATCAATCAAAATTAATCATTTTCTTAATTGAAACTCGAAATATTTAGATTAATCAACATTTGTTGCTGTTTATTAATTTACAAAGACTTATTGATAATATTGATTGATTATTTTATTAATTAATAAATTAAGACTTGTGTATTAATGGTTGTCTATACTAATTAATTGATAATTGACACTTGCAATTAAAAATGTTCGTTTCAAATTTTTTGTGTTTTTTTTTTAAATAAATTGTAGAAATGTAAAGAAAAAGTATCAAATAAAACAATTATGGTAATTATTGTAAAAAATGTTAAAGTTTCTCTAACTTTGAAGAAATAATATTTTGATTAGTAAATTTTGGAGTTGATTTGCTAAAAAAATCAATAAAGTTAATGATGTGGATGATCGAATTGGGAGCAAGAATAAGTGGACAAACAGCTACAGCGAGTAAATTTAATAAAAGCATAAACTATATCAGATCTTCTTCTAATCCAGATTAAAAATGAGTATAAAGGCAGTGATAATAAGCTAAAAACTAAAGTATCTATGGGTGTCCATAGATAAAAACTACAAAAAGTCCATTGATTCAGAGATGCCATTGACGCGATATTGAACTATGGTCTGTAATTGAGTTGTCAGAACTTAAAGAGCGGTATAAGATGACCTGAAAGTATCGTAGACTTACCTAATCAATGTTCCAATTCTCGGCAGGAAGCAGGCGAAGAGGATACAAATGATAACAACTAACAAGTTGAGCAAGATCACTTTTCCGTAGCTGAATTCACCGAACCTGCCGTTCTTGAAGATCGCCGCAAGATTGTTCAAAATGTCTTTACGCAACATGAAGGCAATCAGTGGAAAAACTGTGAAGAGTTGGAAGAGGAGAAGCATCCGAGCTATAATACTCAACTTGTCGTATTTCTCAAAATTATTCAAGATATTCTGTAAATTGTAAAGAATTGAGTTTAATTAAAGTTAATTACATTAATTGTTAATAAAAATTAATGAATACTTACGTCTTCTATACATGATTTGGCTAAGGGAAATGAGATATAGAAGACACAGCCTATGAATAAGTAAGTGAAGGTCACTAAGCAGTAGGCGATACTTAAGTCACGAGCCTGGAACAAAATTTGTAAATTAATTAAAAAAAAATAGTTACTAGTAAACGTTACGTTATTCTCTTGTCTCTTGTTGTTTTTAACTATGGATACGATGATGTTGTGGATGAAGTAACTTAATGAGAGCATCCCACTCAAAGCGCAAAACGTGGATTTGATCGTGAAAACATCCGCTTTCCAATCGTTGATGTTGACACCCCAACTGTAAGCTTTTACACTCACGAAGATCAGCAAATAGACAACGCTTATCGTGCCTAAACTGTTGAATTTCGTGAAGAAAGTTGGACTTTTGAAGTTCAACAAAGGGAACAGGATGAACGCCAGGAATATCGGTACAGTAGTGTACAGATCCCAGACGTTATCGAAGATCACGTGGTTTGGGGTGTTGGGATAACTCGAAGAAGTTTCGTTCAAATCCTTTGGACATATCACAGTGTCGTTCTTCACGATGATGACATCCAAATGATCAATGTAACCTAAAGAAATAGAAAACTTTAATTATGAAAACTTTAATTTGGATGAAGAATTGATGATTACCATAAATAAAATGAACGGAGTTGTAGAGAAAGTTCGACATCAGAATCCAATAGACTATGCAAGCTCCGATCAGCACTATTAACGAAAATATTTTCGCTACAATCGCGGCCCAAGGTCCTATTAGTGATCTGCATATATCTGAAACGTCGTTGCTTCCGAATCCTGATACAAAAAAAACAATATGAATCATTATCTTTTAAAGTAAACTTTTTAAATGCTGAAATTACCGTGTCTATTGTTCACTTGAAGGATGATGTAAGCTGTGTACAGGCAAATGCCAGACACGAACAGGATCAATATAATACCAGGAATGAAACCGGCTTTCGCCAAACCCCAGGACATCGCCAAGATCGATGTTCCCATTATTGTATTCCAAATAGCAAAACTGAAAATTTAAAAAAAAAATAAAACTAATACTGCTGAAGTATTATAAAATCTTCTTAACTTTAGATTATTTCATAAAAATTTACTTAATCTCTAAATTAAGCTGTAATTTTATAAACTAATCCTTCTTAACTTCAGACTATTTCATACAAATTAATGTAGCTTAAAGATCAACACGTTTGTAAACACAATTGATTTAGCTTTGTAAACACAAACAGCAATATTTTCCATACTCCTGTTTTTTTTAAGAGTTTTTTCTAGAAAATTACCAGAGTTTATACATCGTTGATTATTTGCTCGATTGCATGATGATCTGTAAATGACCTTAGCAGGCCGTGATTCAACGCAACCACAAATTTCATCAGCCTTATTTACCCCGAACTCGACCATATTTCCTTAATGGTTCGATTATATTCCATTCTATATACAGCGTTCGATGATAACGAAGGAACACACAATGAATATAACGAAAAAAAATGTACGAGCATACGCAAATGTTGCGAGTAATTAAATATCCAATTAAGAATTGAATTTAGTACAGTTTTAATTAAATAATTCGTAGCTTAATTTTGATTTTCGTATTAGAAAAACTAGTATTCATTCTATGGATACTTACATGGTGACCAAAGAGCTTTGGGTAGTCTCCCTCGAAGGTTGTTCCTCGATATTGTCCAAATTTTTATATGGTGAAATCATTGGTGATTTTGGACTCTAAAACACAAATCATAATCAATTTACACTTTTTTTTGCAGATTTTCTATAGTGAAATCAATTATTTTCTATCCAGAATTATTAATTTAAAGATTTAGAGGAACTATAAATATGTACTGATTCATTTTTCAAAGTACAAAAGTTTTCTGAAATCAATGTCTTTATCAAGTTTCTTCATTTTTCAGTATTTTTAATTTATTGACAAATTTCCAAAATTTAAATGATGAAATCTATAGTTTTGTATCCTGAAATCCACATAAATTGAATCATAAATATTTTAGTTTGTAGTTTCTCAACTTCAGACATTTCTATATTTGTATACCTTAATTTATTTAAGAAACCTATTTATTTTTTTATAAGAATCATATGAAATGAAATATGTGTAATATTTATAATAATAATATTTGATAAGTTCTCTATTTACAAATCCGCACTATACGAGGTATTGCTCTACTTATCGTAAACTGGCTGATGAAAATGAAATGAAATATGAGAAATTAACACAAAATGCATTCCTTTTTCAAAATGTATCCGATATCAGAAATCGTTTTATTTCAAAGAAAATGTAGATTTACGTAATGAGCAGTGTTGTATTTGGGACAGTGTTACGTAACGCCTCGATAAAAGCTCTTATTTTATGAACATTTTGCAACGATTATTATGACGCAGCTGCATTCGTTACACATGCGTCTCTTTTTTTGTTGATAAAATTGGAATGAGGAATAAAAATCAGTGAATCTATAAATTTATGTACGCACTGATAAAGACCGATTCAATAAACATGCCAAAAATTGAGCGATAAGTCTGGTTCAAGGTCAAAAACGTGCGGGAGTCACGGTCTTTCTTACCAGAGAATTGTCGACGATGCATCCTGAGGCTTTCGTGAAGAACTGGTAACGGTCAAGGATGTGCTCGTTCGCTGTGTAGATGTCGATCACCGGGGAATCGTGCACGCTTGGATAACAAAATGGTCTTCTGCAAAAAAAATATTTTTGACATAGTTTTCAAAGGTTTATAAATTCAAATGAAAACTGTCATTCCAATGTTTCCATAGATATTTATCAATATTCATTTTTTTTTAATAATTACTACTGTCAATACAACTTCATTCAAACTTCAAATGTTTCAATGAAATTTTTCAATTTTTATTGTTTATAGATACAATTTTGCAAACTGTCTTTCAAACTTCAAATGTTTCCATAGAGAATTATATACTGTCAATATAACTTCATTCAAACTTCAAATATTCCCAAAGGGATTTTTCAATTTTTATTATTTTTTTATAAAACAATTGCATACTGTCAATATTTCTTCATGATTCCAATAGAATTTTTCGAACTTCATAGAAACTTCAAATTTTTCAATGAGAGTTTTCAATTTCCAGTGCTTATAAATACAATTAAAAACTATCATTCAAACTTCAAATGTTTCCATAGAGATTTATTCCATTGATTTTTTTTAATAATTACATACTGTCAATATAACTTCATTCAAACTTCAAATGTTTCCATATGGATTTTTCAATTTCCATTGTTTTTTTATAAAACAATTACATATTGTGAATATTACTTCATGTTTCCAAAATAATTTTTTCAACTTCATTCAAACTTCAAATTTTTTTATGAGATTTTTCATTTTTCAGTGTTAATAGATACAATTTTGCTAACTGTCTTTCAAACTTCAAATGTTTTCATATGGATTTTTCAATTTCCATTGTTTTTTTTATAAAAAAAATTACTTACTGTCAATATTACTTCATGTTTCCAAAAGAATATTTCCAATTTAATTAAAATTTTTCAATGAGAGTTTTCAATTTTCAGTGTTTATAAATATAATTGAAAACTGTCATTCAAACTTCAAATGTTTCCATAGATATTTTGTTTATATAAGTAAAAACTGTCAGTACTAACGTAATTCGAAAAAAAATTAGGTATAGTTACCTTAGGAAAGATTTTGGTGGTGTTGCATTTATCGAAGAAGGTTTCTCTTCAGTTGTCATCTGTTCATAACTCGAAGAGTCCGAATCGTGTTGAAACATTCCAATTTCTCGAATGGTCCTGAAAGAAAGAAGAAAAGTACATGAAAAATAGGAATTATTAATAAAAAAAAAAATGTAATTATTTTTTATATTTATCAAGTTAAATAATAATTACTTAATAAAAACGTAACAAAACTTTCCAAAACATTTCCAACAACATAATACAAATTTTTCCTTCAGGAATTTACCATTTCATTGATTTTTCACTTTATTTTTAATTTACCGATTAATTTTTATTTTACGAATTTTCGATTTACGAAATTAAATGAAATAAACCTAAAATTCATTAAAAAAAAAATAAAATTATTTATTTTTCAATTACAATAAAGAAAACAAACTATGTGTACATTGAACTTGAAGCTGACAGAAAGATGATTGCTTTTGTTTTATTCTCATTGATTGAAGTATAAGAGAAGTCAATAAAGTGTACGACGCTGAATCATTTTCAAGAGCAAACAACTCGAATTAAATAAAAGTTGGACTTTTACTTCAAAGAAATCTAATTACGTTTAAGCTAAAGCTTAATTACTATACAAATAAACGTGATAATTATTTGTAGTTAACTTGATTACGATTTGTATTTAACATTACACTAAACTAATTTGTTTGCATGTTGGAAATTTTATAATTACTGCAGAAATTTCACATTTTTTTTTTGTTTATTTTCACTTGTTATTACTTTTACAATGAAGATTTGCTTATCTTCACTCTCAACATTGTAAGATGTCAATGGTTTGTTTGTTTTTATTAATATATATTTTCTTAAATAAATAAGCTTCATTTGAATAAATTTATTTAAATATTATCTCTTTTTATTCACATATTTTACTAATTATCTATAGATAATGAGATAATTTAGTATATTATGACTATACAGTGGAACAAGTATTTCGCTTAACAAATTATCATATATTACATTAGTTTATATGGGCAAAATTGTTTCACTATACGAATATAAATTTTGGAATGGATTATGTTAAGCTGTATTTAGTTTATGATTTCTTTTTAAGTTATTAACTCAACAATATTTGTGTAAATTAATTGAAATTGTTGCAGTTTTATGAATTCTACAATTTGATTATTTGGTAAATAAGTTCTGACTTGACGTGAATCCGGACTGATCGAAGCCGCACTATACGTGGTATCACTACTCTGTACTTACCCAAAACTGGTTGATGATGATGATGCGGAACTCATCAATGGTTGGGATTCCCCATCTGAGTCATCGGAAACTGATGGCTTTCTCTTCAATATCATCTTATAACTTCTAATTAAGTCTGTAAATAATGAAAACCCAACTGATTAGATTATAATTGATTTAGTAAAAGACATATTTAAAGAGAAACATAACACATTTTTGTCTCATTAATATAAATAATTTAAAATAACTCTACTTTACATTAGTTCTAAATTAAAAAAAAAACTTATTTAATATAGTAACAATGCTTATTAAATGTAATCAATTGTTGCATGGAAAAATGTATGATTAATTAAAGAAACTTTATCTGTGGATAAGAAATAAGCCTGAAATATTTGAGTCAAAGAGTGGCTTATTCCAGTTTATTAATCAAGAGGAAAGGTTTGAAAGACGCAAAAGTGACATTGAATATTAAGAAACAAAAATCAAGTAAGTAAACAATGTTATTGTCTCTAGTATGTCCCAAATATGTAACATGAAATTTAGAAATAAAAAATACAAGTTTTATTTATTTTTGCTAAGTGAATTTGAATAGATTTCTTAACACAATTTAATAAGCTTTTAATAGTCATAATACATAATAACTTATTTAGTCTAAATTAAGGAATTTGTAAATTTTAACGGAATTGGATTAGATTAGAAACATTTTTTAAACGTTCCTAAGTATATAATTATATAAAAAATAAATATTTACATCGAAGAGGAAAGTTATTAATGAACTTTGTTTGATGAAAACTAAAAAATGTTTATAAATTGTGTGTCCCAAAATTAAAGCAAGATTAAATATAAAGCATAGTTTTTAATGAAATTGTTTTTTTTGAGTTGCCAACACTTTACTGCACAAATGGCGGCAAATTCAAATCTTGCGTTAATTTTGGGACACCCTTTATCTCTAAGAAAATTTGAAATTGTTCAAAGTAAATTGAAATTTATTACAATATAAAAATCAAAGAAAAATTCAATTTTTAAATAGATTTAAATTAAATAATTTTTATGTTTTTCCTAAAGAAAATTAACGAATCGTTAATAAATTTCCAATATTGGATTAACAGAGCAAAAAATAAAGATAGATTTATAATAATGTTAATCTTTTCTATATTCTTATACTGAAGATGTAGACAATAAACAAATATCTTAAAGAATTTTGTTATTTGCTGTATGATTAACATTGCTTGAACATAGTTTTTGTATTAAGAATAATGGGTCAATCGATCGATTCTTTGAACTTGACATTCGACATTTCGCAACACGCGCAACACTTCGTTAACGGTGCTAAAAAAATATAATAAAAACATTTCAATTACGTCGACCTCGAAGGGAAATTACCACTGTAAGTACAACAATATACCTCGCATAGTCCGGATAATCGATTTCGCCAATTGAAACCGGACTAATCGCTGAACTAAATACATACAAACTTTAGTGTAAAAAAGTGAAACCGGACTATGCGAGGTGTTGCTGTATACTCACATTGAAAAAAAACAACAAAACAATTTTGAAACCGTACTATACTGAATCCGGACTATACGAGGTGTTGTTGTTTACTCAAATTGGAAAGAAATGCAAAACAAAAATAATGACTCAATTTTTAAGCTGTACTATAGTGAATCCGGACTATGTGAGACATTCCTGTATATTCACATGGTAAAGAAATACAAAGCAATAATAATGAATCAAGTTTCAAACCGTACTATAGTGAATCCGGACTGTACAAGGTGTTGCTGTATACTTAAGTTGAAAAAAATACAAAACTACAATAATGACTCAATTATTAAACTGTACTATAGTGAATCCGGACTATGTGAGATATTGCTGCATATTCACATTAAAAAGAAATACAAAGTAATAATAATGAATCAAATTTCAAACCGTACTATAGTGAATCCGGACTGTACGAGGTGTTGCTATATACTCAAATTGGAAAGAAATGCAAAACAAAAATAATGACTCAATCAATCTATCCGGACTATGTGAAATGTTGCTGTATAATCACGTGAAAAAGAAATACAAAGTAAATACAAAACAAAAATAATGATTCAATTGTTAAACTGTACTATAGTGAATCCGGACTATGTGAGATATTTCTGTATATTCACATGGTAAAGAAATACAAAGTAATAATAATGAATCAAGTTTCAAACCGTACTACAGTGAATCCGGACTGTACGAGGTGTTGCTGTATACTCAAATTGGAAAGAAATACAAAAATAAAATAATGACTCAATTATTAAACTGTACTATAGTGAATCCGGACTATGTGAGATATTGCTGTATATTCATATGGAAAAGAAATACAAAGTAATAATAATGAATCAAGTTTGAAACCGTACTATAGTGAATCCAGACTAAAGGAGGTGTTGTTTTTTACTCAAATTGGAAAGAAATACAAAACTAAAATAATGACTCAATTGCTAAACTGTACTATAGTGAATCCGGACTATGTGAGACATTCCTGTATAGTCACATGGTAAAGAAATACAAAGTAATAATAATGAATTAAGTTTCAAACCGTACTATAGTGAATCCGGACTGTACGAGGTGTTGTTGTATACTTAAGTTGAAAAAAAAATACAAAACTAAAATAATGACTCAATTATTAAACTGTACTATAGTGAATCCGGACTATGTGAGATATTGCTGCATTTTCACATGAAAAATACAAAGTAATAATAATGAATCAAGTTTCAAACCGTACTATAGTGAATCCGGACTGTACGAGGTGTATACTCAAATTGGAAAAAAATGCAAAACTAAAATAATGAATCAATTATTGAACTGTACTATAGTGAATCGGGACTATGTAAGAGATTGCTGTATAATCACATGGAAAAGAAATATAAAGCAATAATAATGAATCAAGTTTCAAACCGTACTATAGTGAATCCGGACTGTACGAGGTGTTGCTATATACTCAAATTGGAAATAAATACAAAACTAAAATAATGACTCAATTATTATTTAAACTGTACTATAGTGAATCCGGACTATGTGTGATATTGCTGTATATTCATATGGAAAAGAAATACAAAGTAATAATAATGAATCAAGTTTCAAAGCGTACTATAATGAATCCGGACTGTACGAGGTGTTAATGTATACTAAAATTAAAAAGAAATATAGAACTAAAAATAATTACTGAATTTTTAAACCGTGATATAGTAAATTCGGGCTATGTGAGATATTGCTGCATATTCACTTGGAAATAAACACAAAACGGTAATAATTAATCAATTTTCAAGCAGTGAATCCGTACTATTCGAGGTATTGCTATATACTTACAAAGAAAATAAATAGAAAACAAAAATAATGACTCACCTCTCATCTTGCCGCGTTTCCTTGTTCTCTATTGGTTATTTGTAATTTACTGTAAACAATTTGTACTAATACTTTGTTAGAAGATTTAATTGCTTGATGAAATCTTGTGCACTACCAATAGGAAAGTGCGAATTTCCATATTCACACAACAAAAAGAATTAGAAAGAAAGAAAGAAAGAAAAAAACAACTTTCTTTCAGTCAATTTTTCAGTGTATCGAATGAGATGTACGATCTCTGTAAATTGGTATGCACCGACTAAATTCGAATTATCTTTGACACTTATTTTATATACTATCCAGAGGCTCTCTGATAAGACCCCGGCAAAGTCTCTCCGATAGAGCCGAGATACCCGATTCCCAAGCATTCCCTATCTCGCTCTTCCTCCTGCACTTCCAGACGCGCTCCAACGTAGCTCGAGTGTTTACACACATGAGATAACGCCGCAACATACGGAAATAAACAAATCGAAATTGGCAAATTACCGCGAATTCCAATGATTTTTGTTACGAAAATTCATCATCGGTGTGAACGTTCTCGCATGGCCTTAATTTTTATTTTATTTTTTAGCAGAAAAGTCTTCGGTGTCAATTCCTATTTACGCTCAAGTGCCATGTGTTTATGAGCGATAATCGATGGCATTGAAAGTGCAAAAATAACGATTCTCTCTATACACACGCGCTTATCGTATGAAAGAACACAGCTCAGATCGCGGAACGATGTTGAGGAAGTCGTCAACTTTTACGTCATCGGATCTTTATGGACAATGTTCGAACGACGACAATACGAAAATCTGTTTTTCCCCCTTTAACACAAAAACATACACAATTTATTTATTAGTAAAAACTAATTTTATTACATTCGAATGGTTCGAATTCAAAACGGAAATGTTAATTTAAAAGTCAACGAAAACAGTTACGTTCTTCTTCAGCGTTCAATTTTTTTTTTTATTAACACTAGAAAAGAAGAAGAAAAAAAACAACAAAATCGATTGGAAGGTCAAGGTAAATGTAATAGGTTTTTGGAAAAATATGTAGGTAAGAAAAGCAAGACTTTTGTGGAACATTGATTTACATTCACAGTTAAATATTATTTATACTTTTTTTATTTATTGATTGTTCAGAAAACCTCACATAGAGCGGATTTAAAACAGAACCGTTAGAAGACTTTAAAACCGCACTAATAGAGACTTGATTATATAAAATAAATGTTTTTTTTTCAAATTTTCACTATTGGCTAGTAAAACTGATGAAAACCGCACTATACGAGGTATTTCATTAATAATTTGATTGATTGATTTTTCTTTGAAACTAAATAATTTCGTTCTAATTTCGATTTTTTTTTTAGAAATGAGATCATTCTTTACTTAGAAATTGCTGAATTTAGAATCTTTATAGTTAAGAAATTTTCTAAGAATTGTGTAGTTTCTTCGAGTTTGACCATGAGAAAGGCCAATTGGATAGGATTTGTCGTAGGAAGTTCGAAATTATGAAAAAATGTTACATTCATAAATATGTGCAGCGTATGTCCACTTAAATCCTGCAAATAAGGTAATATGAATTAAAAAAAATGTCAAAAGGTTATTAGTTTTTATAATATGTCAGAAATGTTTATTTCTTGTAAATAATTTTGTTGCAATTAAACAAATTATTCAACATTTTACATATTTTAATTAGTAAATTCAGTTTTAATGAAAATTAATGAATACATTTGAATAGAAAAACATATTTCTCAAAATTTTAATTAGAAAATTCAGTTTTAAAGAAAATTATGAATAATAATTAAAAAAAAGTATATAAAAATTTTGTTGTCTCTAAAAAAAATTTCTTACTTTAATTGAGAAATTTATAAAAAAAACAACTTGAAAAAATATTTGAATTTCATTAAAAAGAAATTGCTGCAATTTTACTGTTGCAAAAAAAAATATACAAGAAATTTAAATTTTGATTGAAAATTTATAATTTGTAAAGAAGAATTATAGAATATTTTAATGATATTTGAGTTGAGAAATTCAAGAATGAAGAAGTTCTAGAAAGGAAAGTCTAATTTAAGAAAATAATGATTAAAATGTGTAAACATGTCTCCTTAAAATCAAACGGTTTCTGAGTAAACAATTGCTAATCTGAGTCTGGAAGCGTTTTCGAATTGAAAAAATTGGCGTCGCTATTTTCATAATCGGTAAAGAAAATCAAAACACGACCTTGCAGTTCCTTACATAAAAAATAACAACAACGCACGTTGCAAAATTCGTGACAGAACTTTTCAAGCAAGGTCGTAACTAAATATTTAGCCCTCGATGAGGACTTTAACTCCGAATCTATTTTCGTTTATATTTGTGAAAGAAGATAAAGAATTTCCATTCTGAAATGGAACCGAAAGATGTGTACGTTTCGCAGTATATTTACGTACGTGCGTATATTTTATGATCAAGGTCGGCGGTACTGAAGTGCGACGAAGATGTTTTCAGATCAACAACAAAATTTTGTTTCTGTTAAGAAATTATCATCTATTTGCACGAACGAGCATGATAATGATTTTTTCAAGCTTGTCATTACAAATCGATTCTAATATTTAAGAATTCAGTCGCCCGATAAAGAATAAGAAGCAGAAACAGATGTTCCGATTAATCAAATGTTTGATTTTGTTCTTAACACGAGAAATCATGCGTTTCGAAAGATTAAATAACATTTATTTACAGCAATCGATACGAAAAGAAACCGTCATTTAAATTCTGATGCAAAAATAACAATCTCGTGATCATTTTCAAACCAAAAATAGATCAATCTCCTTCTTGTTTTTTTTTTTTTTTGTAATTAGTTTTAGTAGATGATCCAAAACTCATAATTGCCCTCTTATGTAACACATTAATTAAACAGAATTGTTTAAATTAAACTTAAATTATATTTTCAGCTATTAATAAAGAATCCGTTGTAAATGTAAATTATATAAATAATTTATAACTTTTCTTTGTTAAAGAAACGTATAAATTAAAAAAGAAGCATTGCAAGTGAAAAGAAATGTATTGAAGGTAATGGAACAGGAAACGCTGACTAGAAGGCAAGTGAAACTATTGTTGGCTACAAATGCATTGGAATGCGACGCATTGAAATGAACTAAATTAAATTGCCCATGAGCGCACTTGAATGATCGTTGAATTGTCGCAAAAAAAACGCGCACGGAATTTCCAATTGAAATATGCCACTTTTCCATTAATCCAATTAGCGAAAACCGTGATTTCTATTAAGTTGATTAGTAAAAAGTGTTGAAGTCCACGTTGGACGGCAATTTTATTTACGTATAATTATTATAGATTTAATGTAAAATATTGCTAATATTCACATTTAATAATTAATACAATTAGCAAACATCATTGATTTCTATTACTGTATTAGTAAAAATGTGCCCCACGTTTGTCGCCAAAATATTTATATTTTTTTGTTACTTTTTTTAACACTAATAATTAATCCAATTAGTAAATATACAAACTTTATTACCAAATATTTCTTAATACCAATCATTAATACATGATTCTTATTGAATTATTATAAAAAGTTGCCCCACGTTGATCATCAAAGTACTTACATCAAATGTTTGTTGATTTAATGTTAAATGTTGCTAATATTCATATTTAATAATTAATACAATTAGCGAACATCATTGATTTCTATCACTGCATTAGTAAAAAGTGCCCCACGTTGGTCGTCAAAATATTTACATAGATTTTTTTTGTTATATTTTTAAACACTAATAATTAATCCAATTAGTAAACATACAAACTTTATTACTAAATATTTCTTAATACCAATCATTAATACATGATTCTTATTGCATTATTACAAAAAGTTGCCCCACGTTGAGCACCAAAGAATTTACATCAAATGATTGTTGATTTAATGTTAAATGTTGCTAATATTCACATTTAATAATTAATACAATTAACAAACATCACTGATTTCTATCATTGTATTAGTAAAAAGTGCCCCACGTTTGTCGCCAAAATATTTACATAGATTTTTTTTGTTATATTTTTAAACACTTATAATTAATGCAATTAGTAAATATACAAACTTTATTACTAAATATTTCTTAATACCAATCATAAATACATGATTCTTATTGCATTATTACAAAAAGTTACTCCACGTTGATCATCAAATGTTTGTTGATTTAATGTTAAATTTTGCTAATATTCACATTTAATAATTAATACAATTAGCAAAGATCACTGATTTCTATCATTGTATTAGTAAAAAGTGCCCCACGTTTGTCGCCAAAATATTTACATAGATTTTTTTGTTATATTTTTAAACACTAATAATTAATGCAATTAGTAAACATACACACTTTATTACTAAATATTTTTTAATACCAATCATTAATACATGATTCTTATTGCATTATTACAAAAAGTTGCCCCACGTTGAGCACCAAAGTACTTACATCAAATGTTTATCGATTTTTTATTTAAATGTTACAAATATTGCTCAATAGATATAATTAATCCAATTTATATAAATAATGAATTCTATTGGTTAATTATTAAAAAGGTGCCCTACGTTGAGACCCTAAATATCAACATACAATGATAGTAAATTTATCGTAAATTTGTGTATATATTACTTTAGACAAATAATGCAATATTTACTTAAGTGATTCTCTTACAAATATGTATATTTACTAACGTTCATTGATAAGTGATGTAAATACAATAATTTGTCGTTAATTTCCAATCTAAACGTGCATTTCCATATTGTTGCAATTCGAAAATAAACGTGATTTCTATTGTTTAATCTATATACAAATGGCACACTTTGGTCTTCAAATTAATTATGTTTAATTTATGAACAATAGTATAAAATTGTTAAATTTTAATTTTTATCTAAATGATTCTCATAATCAATGAAAAAAATGATAATAATATAAGTCTGTAATTTCTAAATTTGGTCGTCAAATTATATACATTTTGAATGCGGTCAATTGTGGATTTAAAATAAAATTTTGTTACTCTTACTAAACACTAATAATTTAATATTGATTTAAATGATTCTACTTGTCTATATGTACTTCATTGACGTGACGTAAATTCAAGAACGCGTCGTTTGGGAAGGTTATGTAAGTATGACTAATAAGCAAATGGATATTCTGCAATAAATGTGTACGTTTCCCAAACGAAATCCAAATTTGGCGAAAATGCCGAACCCAGAAACTGTCGCTCACAGAAATATCGCATTATATAATTACAGGGTGTAGAATTTATCCTGATCTTATAAAATATCTATTTTTTATGTAAATATTATCAAAGTAATTCGTATTCATATTTCTTAATAACAATAATCCACGTGTCTACATTAAAATCCATTTAAATATAATCAAATCACACCTAATCCCATTTACATAATTAATACTATTTAAACGTTAAGTGAACTTAAGAATAACGAAGTTCATTTGTTCTTATGCAAATCCGTTTTTTTATATCCTTCTCAGGTGTGTAAATAACAAATAATTAAACGGGCAGAGATGATTTTCGAGAAGGTCGTCATCAGTGCGGGGGTTCTTAATTACTTCACCTTACTTAATAAAGCCCGTTTTGCAATATCCTAGAGAGAGGTGGAAATGTAATAATTAAAAGTATCAACTTTCGCTTCTGAATGTATGATTTTTTTTTGTTGTTGTGTAGTTATGCAGTTTCCATTCGAAGCCCAATTCGCGATTGAATCTATTTCGCCCACTCGATTAATGCGGGGGCTTGGATGTATATGTATAAACACACGAGCTTATCCTTTTTAGGTCTTTTCCCCTTCTCACCATGGACCAGTTTCCTTTATACCAAGATCACAGACAAGGCTCTCGATCATTTCATTAACTCACTCAGTCTCTTCTCGTTTTGTCTATCGATAAGTCGTGTCTTTCTCAAATAACATCAGGTAATAGTTAAGCAATTTTTTCGCGCTTTCAGTTGGTGATCTTCGCATCTCATTGCAGACATGTGGGTCCGATCGATGCTCCTCGCAGCGTTCCTCGTCCTCCTGCTGGAGACCTCAGGTAGCGTAGGTAATCCCTCTTACAGGCAGTACCGGATCCTGAACAACTATTACCCAGACAATTACCGGACGGTTTACGTGAATCCCTACGTGGGTCAACCCGTGGGATGCACGACCTGCCAATACACAAGCACAAGATACACGAGCGTCTCTCCGGTTCGGTACACAAATCCCGTGCAGGAAGATGATGATAACAAAGTTTACATCACTGACAAATACGGACGCACCACGGTTTCAAGTGCCTCCCACTATAGCAATTATATCTCTAGATACTCAGGTTTCTATTACACTACGCCAACACTTTAATCGCAATCGCTCAGGAAATACCTTAACCATTCTTTGTTCTCTTTACCAGCCATGGGTCAATCCACAGTATGCACCAGCTCGACCTGCGGACAAAACGCCCAATGCTCGATGGTCGGAGGACGTCCCGTCTGCTCTTGCTTCAGAGGTTACATGGGTGATCCACTTCACCATTGCAGAAAAGCCGAATGCTTAGATAACTCCGAATGCAGAGGTCATCAGACCTGCAAGAACGAGCATTGCGTGGATCCTTGCGCCGACGTTTGCGGACCCAACGCCAAATGCGAAACCAGGAATCACATACCAATTTGCACTTGCCCAGCCGGATACACCGGAAATCCTTTGAGCGGTTGCAGGAGGTTCGATCCATCTGAACTCTGCCATCCCAGCCCTTGCGGACCCAACACCAACTGCGAAGTCGTCAACGGTACCCCGACCTGCAAATGCTTATCAGGATACCACGGATCTCCTCTAGCAGGATGCAGGCACGAATGCGAAACCAACTCAGAATGCGGATCAAACTTAGCCTGTGTCGACTTCAAATGCCAAAACCCTTGCCAAACCCAATGCGGAATCAACGCCGAATGTGAAGGTGTCAGGAGCAGCAACGCCGTCTGCAAGTGCCCTAGAGTAAGCATTAGTTAAAACAACTAAAATCTTCAACTAAATATCAATTTTCAAGGGTTACTATGGAAATCCTTACACATCCTGCCAACCGGAATGCACGAGCCACAGCGACTGCCCAAGATCCAAACCGGCTTGCTTCTACAATTCCTGCAAGAACCCGTGCGACGGAGTCTGCGGCGTTGGAGCTAACTGCGAGTTAAGAGACATAACTCCAGTATGTTCATGCCCGAGAGATATGACCGGAGATCCATTTGTGCGTTGCAGACCTTTCGAAAAACGTAAATACCACTTAACCTCTTAAATCAATCATCTAAATCTCGTTTTTACAGGCGATCTTTGCGAACCCAACCCTTGCGGAGAAAACGCCCACTGCGAACCTGGATACGATAGGTACAACAAGGAACGTCCCGTCTGCACCTGTCTCTCCGGTTACCAAGGTGATCCTTTGAGGGGATGCATCAGAGGAGAATGCACCGAAGATAGCCATTGCGGAGACCACAGGGCTTGCATCAACTACAAGTAAATTGATTAATCTCAGTAGATTCCCAAAAACGTATTTACTTTAATTTCAGGTGCGAAAATCCTTGCGTCGGGCAATGCGGAGCTAACGCTGATTGCACTCCTAGGAGGCATTTGGCAGTATGCACTTGCGCTCCAGGTTACAACGGAGATGCTCTGATCAATTGTTACAAGGTTAGTGGAGCTGCCGTCACCAGGAGATATCGTAGATTCGTCATGGACTTCGAGAAGAACGCCACTAAAACTGATTAGAAAGTTTCGAAAAGACTAATACTAACTGCGAATGCATCCACGGAAGATCAGAAGATCTAAGTTCAACTTAATTCAAGGTATGTCAAGATTGACAGCAACGACCTTGATTATGTGAAGTGTGGATAGAGAACTAAAAAAAAACAAAAACAGTTCATGACATGAACAACGTGCCTTTAATATATTTGTAAATAAGTTACTATTAATAAATTATTAAAAACAAAGAGACTTTCTTTATTTATACCATATTTCCTTTACTTTTACAACAAAATATTTCAGCTCAACTTCATTCAAGGTGTGTCAATATTGACAACAACAACGTTGATATTTGAAAGAAAAGTATACTCTTTTTATTTATTGATTAATTACTTTTACTAATAGCAAATTTATATAGAAAATACTGCAGATGAAAAGATCTTATTTCAACTTGGTGTATCAAGATTGATAGAAATAATTAAAAAGCAAAGAAAATGAAAATTTAAACAATGCTTAATTTAAAAAAGATACTTAAGTATTAATGAAAAATTAAAAAAAAAACAGTTGTATGTTAGCTCGAAGTAAATAGAAATTGGTACATGTTTACCAAATTTGTTTCTTTTTTTTTTGTTCGACAAAGCGTGCGAGGAAGCGGCTCTGTTAATGAATTTTTAATATACTTATAGTTTGTGTTTGAAACGTTCTGCGTTGTATAACTAACTGTAAATCTGAGTATCTGAGTTGTTTCCATCCATCGAGAGACCCACTTCGATCCGTCGTCGTAACTGTACATCGTAATATTGGTATTCAAGCACCAGACCGGGCAACAGTTAAAAAAAAAAAGAAGGAAAAAGTGTGTATTCATATAAGTCGCAAAATTGTTCCGTGCTATGTCAATGGGACGACGCGTTTTCCGTTTCAGGACGAACCGATTTGTTCTTTAGTTTACCACGAGAACGAACCCAGTGAACACCTCAACCAAAACCATCATGAGTATTAAGATGTTGAAAACAGCCTTGATTTTGGCGCTAGTTCTAGCGGTTCTGGTGAACACCGAAGCGAAACGCAAGAGGAAAAGCGCGAGTGATAAAGCTATGATCTTGAGGCAGAAAGAAACGAACGCAGTCGATTTTATCAGGTATTTACTTAATTAAACTAAAATTAAATTATTAATTAAACTTAATTCATCCATAGATTAGCTGTGATGAGATTAATTTATGGGATAGCTACAAGGATAGGACTTGGTGAGCAAATTTCCGAAGCTCTGAACGGGGCTTTCGTTCCTCCTGGAGTTGATGATGATTACAGCGATTACAACGGTTTCGGAGGATTGTTGGATAGGGAGGACGATGATGACTACGACTACTGAATCTCACGAACAAGTTGAAAAACGAAGCATACCAAAGTTACAAATCAAAGTCTAATATTTATTTATTTATTTATTTTATCGGTATTTATTTAAACGATTACTTACATACACTAAATACAGTTTTTGTACATACAAATCTAATTTACTTATTTCTATATCTTCCGCTAAACACATACAAATCATTGAGGAAGAAACTTTCAGCCATTTTCTGTTCTAATCAGAGAAATCTCTATTGTTGTTAATTATTATTTAAATAAATTTAATTTTATAAAATCGTTATTTATTTCTACAAATTATCTAAAATTATCTTTATAATAAATTGTACAAATTTCTATTGTTGAAATCTAAGTTTTTACTTATTTTTTAATAATAAATTATTTGCATTTTTATGGTAAATGATTAAGTAAAAACTTAAGACTTTTAGAGCTAATCAATTCATCATTTTAATTTGTTTAATATGTTTATATTTAAAGAATGATATCACTTTATTTATATAAAAGTTATAATTAAAACTTCTAAGTGATTGAGATAAAACGCTATAAATAAACACAATTTCTTTGAAAAAATATTATAAATTCCTATAGGCAACCAAATATACATATGGAAATGATCAGTTTTGAATTAGTTAATAAATATTCAATTAAAGAAACTTTTAGGTGAATTAACATTTCTTACATTAAATATATTAATTTTCTAGTAAAAAAACACAATTTGTGAAAACAAATAATTAAACCTTTCAAAACTAATTTAAATAAATAAAAGTAGAAAATGTAATAAAATAATACAAATAAATTGGGAAAAAAAAACTTTGCAATTATATTGAATAATATTCTAACAATAATCAAAACAATTACAAAACTTAATCATACACAATATACAGACAGATCTTCCTACTAATACAAATTAGAATTAAATTATGGCAACTTTGTATGAAACTTGTTTTGTTATTATGTAATAAATATATAAGAAAAATCGGTGACGACCGAAAGACCGTCTATTGAAATCCCGACTGTATCGAAATCCCGGCTGGCTCAAAATCCCGACGTTCGAAATCCCGACTATATCGAAATCCCGACAGTGTTTTTTATTATTATAATTTCTACAATAACATTTTTATGGTAGTTGGGATTTCGATTAGTCGGAATTTTGATATAGTCGGGATTACGATATAGTCGGGAATTTGACATAGTCAGGATTTCGATATAGTCGGGATTTCGACGTCGGGATTATAGTAGTCGGGATTTTGACATAGTCGGGATTTCAATAGACGGTCTTTCGGTTGTCGGGCTTACGATATAGACCCAAGAAAAATACATAAGGATTTCTAAACGTAAATACATAAACGTGTTTGTCTTTGGGAGAATGTAAATAATATTTGCTATAATTACATAACTGTATCAATAATAGTTTATTTCTTAATTGTAAATAATAAAATTTCTGAAAATCCTTATAAGTTAAGTATGCAACTTTACAAACAAAATTAATTTATGTTAAAAATCTTTGCAATCTTTTTAAATAATTGAAATTAAGAAAATTTATTTATTCTATATTTTTACCGTACTTTTTTTTAATAAAATATGAAATATTATAAACAAAAACCTTGAATTAAAAATAATAAAAATTCATGATAAATCAATTAAAATAATAGTGGGAGGCAATGAAACATAAACTAATCAATTCCAATTTTACGTAACGTCAAAAATCAAGTAATAGATACACATAAACAAAACACAAATAAAGTTATAAATTATTCGTTTACAAACAAAAAATAAATTAAAGAAATATTAAGAAATAAACTTATACATTTGATTTATTAATTACAAATTAAAATAAACTTTAATAATTTGTGAGTTCAGCGAAAAAAAATATAAACAGATTGTAATTACAATAATTTCATTAATAACAGTGAAATTACATTTAATTACCACAAATTTCATTCATATTATAATTACTAAAACGATTATAATAATAAGAGAAAAAAAACAATAATTATTATTGCCTGGGAAACTTTCATACGCGATGGTTATTAACACGGTCAATTACCATAAACATGATTCTGGGAGTACCGCAGTCCCTCTATTGAATTACATAAACAAAAAATACATTATTTTTACTCCAAAATTTATATAATTTCATTTTTTTTATTAATTTTTCTGTAGTTTTGTTTATCTCAGTTTACAATTATTAACATTATTTTTTTATTCTAATTTGTATCAATAGAAACGCATGTCTATATCGCAAGTCGGGATTTCAATAGACGGTCTTTCGGTTGTAAGTAAGTCTATTAAAATCCCGACGCTTGAAATCTCGACAATCAACATTCCGACTATATCAAAATCCCGACTACCATAAAAATGTTATTGTAGAAATTTATAATAATTAAAGACACTGTCGGGATTTCGATATAGTCAGGATTTCGATATAGTCGGGAATTTGATTGTCGCGATTATGGTAGTCGGGATTTTGATATAGTCGGGATTACGAACGTCGGGATTTCGAACATCGGAATTTCGATAGACAGGATTTCGGTTGTCGGGCTTGCGATTGCCACCGTATAATATACAGTGCAACCTTGCTTAACAAATTTAATCCGTTCCAAAATTTCCGGATTTTTACTCATATAGTGAAACATATTAAAAAAATACACATAATATGTGTACTCAAGTTTTAAAAATGATGTAACAGGCCCGCAATCCGGCACATCTCTTCTCATAATCACTTGTTATGCAAAACGTCGCTCGTTAAGCGAGTCATTTTTCTTATCATATTTTTCGCTCGTTAAGCGAGGTTTCACTGTATTTTAATCGCTAATTAATGAATGACATAACTATGTTATTAATTAGATAAATAATGATTGATCTAAATGTCTTTAATATTATGAAAATACCCGAATTAATTGATTAATTATTTAATCAAAATACAAAAAAAATAAGCTTTTTTAAACAATTTTTGAATATTTACAATTGTTAAAAGACTACTATGAATATATTCAACATTATGATAAAAATTAAACATAATTTTTTAATTTATGTTTCTTTTTGCTATTGAAAACGTAACGAAAGATACATAAAACTGTTGTTAAAATTAAGTTGGAATTTATCTATATTTTAAAGCAATTATAATCTTATATTGAATAATGTTAATAATTAAACGGTAGATTAATATAAATGTAGTTAATCTGAAGATGGAAATACCGTAATCGAATTAAAAAAAATTGTTGAAATGAATGACTAAATTTATTATTATTAATTAATTAAGGTAAGATTACAGTAAATGTCGTTAAAATCGAGATGGAAATTCCCGACCTAACCTACATTCTTCTCCGTGGCGCAAGTGATGTAATCTGTTGGCGGGAATGAGTAATACCCGCATACCGACGGTGATGTAACAGACGGTCCATAGATGGTGGAAGGAGAGGAAACAAAAAAAAAACTTGTCGGATTTCGCAAATTTCAAGAAATTCTTAACACTAATCAATTTAATTTCGATTATAAAGTTATTGTTAGTTAAATATTGGATTCCATTTTGTTGAAATCGTTTGATTAGTTTGAAATTTCACGGGCCGGGCAATGATTAAACGATAGGCCGTACACTTTGAGAGCGCAGGCGCGTTTTTCTAAGGGTTTTCTTCGAATTACTCGAATTTGAGAATAGATTTTTGGAAATTTTTAGATAGAATTAGAAGCGTCTTGTTGTGGTGAATGCAATGGTATCAGTTTCTTGGCGCTCCGGTTTTCCGTTTCTTTGGGAAAGGTGAAAAACCGGGCACCTTTGGGCGTGTTCAAGTGTGGATCAAGTAAAACGACGGTCGTTGCGCCCCTCTCCGTCTGCGCCCTTGCGCTAGAGCGCGATGGATTGATCAGAGGCAGGCGGAGCATAGCAGGATAAAGGCGTAGCCATTTTGATTTTGACGAATATTGACATACGTCGTGGAGTCTAGACAGAAAGTCATTTGTTACGGCAAAAGTGACATGTAAACATTTAGAAATTTCGGGGGCATAAAATTCGCTGCAGCCGCGTGCTTCCTGAGGCCGGTCGTGACACGGGGGGGAAAAAAAGGACGAAAAGGAAAGAATTAACAAAACGGGAAGAGAAAGAGAGGATCGTCCGACAACAAATGCGATAAGTGGAAGCGTGCTAAATATTATACAAGAACATTAATTAAAACAACAACAAATCGGGACAAAGCAACAATAATCAGCAGATTGAAAGGACGCAATGCAACGATCTGCGAGGGATGTAATTTAAGCGGGTTCCGGTGGTTCAACAGTGCTCTTCCTTATTATATTTTTTTTTTACGTTGTTGTTAAATTTTTTTTTAAAAAAAATATTTCGTTCGTCCTTTTTGTTGGTTGAATCCTTGTTTTGGTTCTGACTTCTTCTGGGATGTCTTCGGATCGCCTGAGATTTACAACGAGACCTCGCCGAGGGATTATTTTGAAATAAGATGTAGGTAAGATTCTCTCTCTTCTTTCGTTATCCTTTTCTTCTCCTTTTTTTTTTGATCTGGTCGTCCACCTGATTTTGGCCTCTGCATAGTTTTGTTTTTCGTGTCCGCGAGTTATTTGTAAATTGCCGCAGCAGCTCTTGGCGCGATACGATTTTAGCGGACTGCTTCTAATCAGTGTAAATTGATATGCCCTTGCAACGCTTCACACATCCATCCCCCTTTTTTTTTCACTCGAGTCCTGTGACAAGGATGTAAATACAAGAAAACAGCAACATTTTTACATTTAAAGTAAATCAATACATACAAATTTTATAAAAAATAATTATTTTTTCACCATTTTAACCAAACAATTCTCATACAAAAAGAAGCAATAATAAGAAAATTTAGAAATTTTCATATCTTTTATTCGCAACAAAACATTGTTTTTTTTTAAATAATTTAAATTAAACAATTATTAAAAAAAGACAAATTAAAACTGGAAAATTAATAAGAAATCTTAAAAAGAAATTCAATCAGCAATTTGTAACAAAAATAACGAAATAACTTAAATTATAAACTTTAGTAACTTTTTTTGAATTAAAAAAAATAATTTGTATAAACAGGTTTTTTTAACCATTATGAAAATTTGTTATTTGTATTTCTCGTTTATATAATTTACGTTTTTAGATATTGATTTACTTAATTTACATTCAAATCTATAAATAAATATAAACGACGTTAATTGGGTAATTGGCGCTCAATAGCTTACGAAAGTTAAGTAAATTGAGTCAGGGATTATTTTGAATGGGTGATTTTTAACAAATTTTGAATATATTTTTAAATAACCGAACCACTAAGTGCATTTATTGTAATTGTTATTTAACGAGTTGTTTACTTTACTTTTTTTTGTAGATTATCTAGAAAATACCACTTTTATCGTGAAAATACTAGAAATATTTTAAATTACTAATTTGTTTTTTTTTCTTCATTATAATTTCTTAATGAATTATAATTAGAAACTATTGTTTTCTAATTAACTTTTTTTTACATAATATAACCAAAATAAACTCGTATAATATTCATATATGTTAAGAGATTTTTGTCGCTCCACTCTTTCTTCGTTTTTTTTTTATCTAATGGAATTCGGTGCAGCGCTTGTGTCGGATCTAACAAAAACATTTGCTCGGATCTGGAGGGTTGACCTATTTCGTAGTTGAGAAGAAATCAATTGTTGTTGAATGTTTTGAGAAGCGAAGGCAATACATTCTAAGCTGTATTTCGAAAGTCCAGAACTTTGTTTCCTTTTTACACAACAAATAAAATAAAATAAACATGAAAATATACTCATAAATTAATGTAACTTTTGAACTACAATGAATCTACAACTTATTTATGCAATTACAACTTTATTTAAGTATACAGTGGAACCTCGCATAACGTAAGAAAAATGACTCGCTTAACGAGTGACGATGAGATGAGAAGTTCCGGATTGCATATTATGTGTATTTTTGGATATGTTT
This sequence comes from Nicrophorus vespilloides, assembly GCF_001412225.1. Classification (NCBI taxonomy): domain Eukaryota; kingdom Metazoa; phylum Arthropoda; class Insecta; order Coleoptera; family Silphidae; genus Nicrophorus; species Nicrophorus vespilloides. Next base: position 47,253 of record NW_017099526.1, read on the forward strand.
CACTATAAGAGTAAAAATCCGGACATTTTTGAACGGATTAAACTCGTTAAGCGAGGTTCCACTGTATAACTTTTTTTTTGTAAAATGAAATTCTGCTAATTTCATTCATTTACATGCAAATACATTTATTTTATGTGTCAGTTAAGCTTTCAAATATTTGAATGAAATTTTTTTTTTGTCAAATGTTATATGAAATTATTTTCTTTATCAACTTTTTTTCTACTGACATTCAGAAATCTTACTGCTATTCGTTTTAAACTGTCAGATATTATATAAATTTGTCGTCTTTGTTTAATTGTCGAAAGCTGTCAAATATCTGAATGACATATTTTATCAAATGTCATATATTATATACATTTATCTATTTTGTCAACTTTTTATTTAGTTATATTGGAAACTGTCAGATATTATATAAATATTACATAAATGCCTTTGTCAGAAATGTCATTGTTTAATTGTCGAAAACTGTGAAATGTGAAATATTTGAATGACGTATTCATTTTGTCAACTTTTTTCAAATTATATGCAGAACTGTCATTTCAATTTTTTTTAAATCTGTCAAATGTCAAATATTTGTTTGACATATTATTTTGTAATATACCATAAAGAAACTTTAAGGAATATATTTGATAAAATTAATAGAAATTATGATTTTTTTTCTATATAATAAATTGATGTTAAAAATTTCAAAAAGTTGAAGCACAAATGTTGTTTTTTTTGCTGAATTTCGTTTGTTGTTTAAAAATTTACTCTTTTGTCTGGATGATCTGGAGTAGATTCGGTGGAATCGCAAAGAATGCGTGATCACATGATAAATCCACGAAACAAGTGCACGCAGATGGAATACGTGACGGGTATATGAGCATTGCTGCTCCATTTTAATATTATTTTTTGCGGAAATGCAAAATTTACCTCGATGCATTTTTATATGATATTATATCATAATATAAAAAAGAAAACAACAAATTAAATTAAATTTCGTAAACCAGGTCGAAGCGGATTTGCATACGCAATAAAAATAAATTAAGTTAATTAAAAGTTCACTAAAATCCAGTCTTTCTTTCTCATATTGTTTTTTTTGTGTGTGTTAAATTTAAATAATGCGGAGGAATTTGTCACGGTTGGAGTAAATGTTTTGACAAATATAACAAAAGAAGAAGCTGGGTTCGGTGCTTTTCAGGTAGACCCGTTTTTAGGGTTTGTTTGTGTTATTAGGATGTCGTAAAATGCATGCACGTATATTTTTTGGAGGACTACGGAGAATCCTTTTGTCGCGGAAGGAAGCAACCGTTTTCCTCTCTTCTACTTTTTGTGTATAGTGCGGGATTAAGTGATTGCCGAGGTGTAAATAGGTGGCTTTTCCTTTAATCGGATTATCCTGTTTGTTTTACTCAAAATTTGTATTACATGTTTCATCATTTTATTTACTTCTAAAGATTTTATTAGTAAATAAATAAAGAACAGAAAATTTTCTAATTAATCTTTCAACCAATGGTAAAATCTTAAAAAAAAAACCTTTTACTTTGTCTATGAAGAATTTTCACATTTTTTTTTTAATTTAGAAATTTGATTTACAAAATTGTAATTTTTTTTAAATATTTTCAGTTTTGTTGAAAATTAAAAAAAAAACTGAAAATTTTATAACTATTTAGAATTGTTTAAAGAAACAAAATTCAGTACAATTGTTTCACTTTCCTAAGAAACAAAACTGAACACAAAAAAAATATAAGTAAAAGTCATGGATAATTTGTTTTGTTGTATATTTCTACAATTAATTAAAGTTATATAATTGAACATTATTCTTTTTGTATTTTTAAAATTATCTAAATTATTTAACGTTTTTAACAAATAAAAACAGTATTTAATAACATTCAACTACTTTCCACATGTATTTAATTATTTTATGTTTTTAATGAAAAACAAATTTAATTGAAAATTCATCAATTAGTAAATAAAACAATGAAAATTTATTTATATTGTTTATTTCCATTTGTTTATCCAATTAAACATATATAAATAATGAAAACTATTTTGTTTTTGTAAACTAAATATGTTCAAACGTTTACTTTCATTTTTTTTGTTATTATATATATATATATATTTTAATTTCATACTACGCATTCAAATATCTGGAATCATTTTTCTATAGCCTTCATTCGTTTCCATGGACAAATCGTTTATCGTTTGCGAGAAATTTCAAACGCTGAAATAGTTCACTGTTCGCAATAATAAAATCAACTAAATCATTTATTTATATACATCAATTTCTGTTTACGCAATTTATGATATTTTTACTAAATTTATGCGAATTTTTCATAACTTCTCGCTATATATTAATAATTATACTATATTCTATTTTATATTCGTATTGCTTTACATTTTGAACGAGTCGCGAAATGACAGCTGTCACCTTATGTCAATGTGTCAAATGTCATAAATGTCAAATTAAAATTTTAAGCAATCACGATGCATAAAGGTGTTTGACATTAATTATGAAATCTGAAAAGCGCAAATAAATATAAAATAATTGAAATAATTAGAAATATACGAGAAACCAATTAAAATATCCTATTAAATTTATAGTAATTAATATTGTCATAAATTTAAATTGTTATGACAGCTGTCACCTTATGTCAATGTGTCAAATGTCATAAATATCAAATTAATATTTTAAACAATCACGATGCAAAAAGGTGTTCTACATTAATTATGAAATCTGAATAGCGTAAATAAATATAAAATAATTGAAATAATTAGAAATATACGAGAAACCAATTAAAATATCCTATTAAATATATAATCATTAATATTCTCATACATTTGAATTTTTTTTTCATCTGTCACTTTATGTCAATGTGTCAAATGTCATAAATGTCAAATTAATATTCTAAGCAATCACGATGCAAAAAGGTGTTCTACATTAATTATGAAATGTGAAAAGCTTAAATAAATATAAAATAATTAGAAATATACGAGAAACCAATTAATATATCCTATTAAATTTATAAAAATTAATATTGTCATTCGATATCAATGAGAATTTTTATGACAGCTGTCACCTTGTGTCAAAGTGTCAAAACATATATATTAAAAACAATAAATAAAAACTGAGATTTGTTAAATAATCATGAAATTTTAAAAATATTAAAGAAATAGTTAAATTTGATTAAGTGTTATAAAATTCTGATGAGTTGAGTCTGTGAAAGGAATTGTCTTCTCTTTACCTTCTTAACCTTATTAACGGCAATATCATAAAATATAATAATCCATTACAGGAAGGAATACCAGAAAAAAAAAATTGGAATTGAGAAGAAAAAAAAAATGTCAAAGCGAAAACGTCGCCGTCTGCCTAAGCCTTAGAAGGTTACCCGATGTCGTTAATCAATCACAAATGGTAACGTCTCAGAGCATCGCTTTTGATCTTTAGCGAAACTCACATGAATCGTGTATGAGTATATATATACACACACCACCAATATTAAGCCATTTCTTTATGAAAAAAACTGGTTTTATTGTTCGACTCGACTTACTCTTTGCCAGTCCGTAATTATTTAAGACTTAATCATAATCGTGTGCAGTCCGAGACCCGTCGATTAAGGTCGTTTTTCCTCCCTGCCTGCCTGCCCATATCATCGCATAATATACGTGTGCGCTCTTCTCCACTCGCCCAATGCCAAGTAAAAAAAATTTACGCGATTTTTTGAAAACAAAATTTAATGCTTTCTCGGGAATCTCGACTCGACTAGGTGTTTCCATCTGGATAATACCAGTAATTTTTCGAATCGTTTCATTTTTCGCCTCAAGAAGCTTTAAAAGCTTATATTTTAAAGTAAGAAATCTGCGACGCCTTTGCATTAAAATTCAATAACAAAAGCGTTTTAATAGAAAATTCATTTGCATCAGTAATGAACGCAATACATGTTTGTTATTTTTTTGTTCTCTCTATTTTATATGTATATGAAAAAATGAGTGGAGGCAATTAATTCTGCTGCTTGCAAAGAGCGCAGAGCTAATATAATTCATGTAAGCGGTAATGATATGAATCAAGTGAAACTAATAATAATAGTAGTTAGCTGTATCCAACGCTGTGCAAACAATAGAATTCCTGTTCGGAGCGTACTCTTTACGAGATCAAAGTAATCAAATTAAAGCTTGAAGCGTTCATTTCATTATTCAGAAATAAAGAATAATTATTGTCTTTTCATTTAATCACAGTGATGAAAAAAAAAAGAAAGATCTATAACGAGAACTTTAACTCTAGCATAAATTATTTTATAGAAAGTTATTGCAATGCTAATCATTATTATTAGCCTCAAGTATAAATACTTTTGTTATGATTCTTGAAGATTTAGTATTTTTTAGATAATTTATGAAAATTACGATTGGACAGAAATTATTATTCTTAAATTTATAAGTTATCTGTGGACACAATTAATCAACCAATTAGCGTTAATCAACAGATTAATATTGATTGATCTTAAATTGAAGATTGTAAAGAATACAATTTGGAAGTTTAAAATATTTAACTTTTATGACATGTACGTTTAGAACGGTGGAAATCGCAAGCCCGACAACAGAAATCGAAATCCGAGTGTATCGAAATCCCGACTATATAGAAATCCCGACTATATCGAAATCCCGACAGTGTCTTTTATTATTATAAATTTATACAATAACATTTTTATGGTTGTCGGAATTTTGATTGTCGGGATTATGGGTAGTCGGTATTTCGATATATTCGGGATTTCGATACAGTCGGGATTTTGATTGTCGGGATTATGGTAGTCGGGATTTTGACATAGTCGGGATTTCAAGCGTCGGGATTTTAATACAGCCGGGATTTCGAACGTCGGGATTTCAATAGACGGTCTTTCGGTTGTCGGGCTTGCGATATAGACCCTTTTTTAATTGTACGTCTTTTCATATAGTTTTATGGAAAAGTACGTTTAAATTTACTAAATTTTGGAATTTTGTGTAATTAAAGTACTTTTAAAATTTCAAAAATGTATAGAAAAGTTTGCAATTTCGAGTCTTCGTAGAGCTTACTTTTTGAAATTAACCTTTAACATTTTGAAACTTTATTCAAAATTTAATACTTTCTTTGAAATTACTTATAAATTTTGAAACTTTATTGAAAAGTACGTTTATAATTTTGAAACGTTCATTAAGAGGTAATTTATAGTAGATAGTTTTGTAATTATGTAAAAATAAGAAAATCATTGGAATAATCAATTAAAAAATTGTTATAAGAGTTGGACAATCAGATGTTAAACTGTGAAATGCTTTAATTGAGTTAAAAAAAAATAAGTTTAAAATATTGGACTTGATTGAAAGTTGTAGAAAAACAAATTATAATCATTTAATTGTTGCAATTATCCAAATAGAAATGATTGCAATTTTCAGAATCGAAAATCATTGGAAATAATTAATTAATGAATTTTCAAAACAAAATATTTTCATCGAAACGTAACTTTATTTTAGAAATTACGTTTTAAATTATATAGTCGATTGAATATTTAAATTGGATATATATATATACACATAATTGCAGTTGATCCAATAATGTTTGGTTTATCGTAAATGAAATACATGGAAATCAAGCAGAAATTGTAATTGTATGCATGATGATGACGAGGAGGAGGAGGCGTACGCTTCAAATATCATTGGATCCGCGCGGCTCATCAAAATCGAATAAGGCGTCGGGACGCTGGCGCCGTTTGAATTTAATCAGAGAGCAAATATTTTGTATTAAAACGAGATTAGATCGGAATTTGCATTTAGCTATGCTACATCCACATCCACCCAAGATGCAAGTAATGAAGTTGAGGAGAAGGAATTGGGAATTTCTTCGTGTCCGAAAATGTTGCATTCCTTTTCGGAAACATGTCTCCTCATGCTAAAGTCAAGCCTTCGAAATGTTTCGTGACCAAAGTGTGTGTGTGTCTGCAAACGTAGACTGAGCGTGGGTGGGTATGGTTTGCGACATGTTCCGAGGACCCGTTCCGCATTACACGACTATAAACAGCCATAAAGATTTTAAGCATGCACACTCGTCCCTGAAATATACATGCTCTTTTCGGGAAGAGAACGGAAAGAGAGAGGATGGAGACGGCTGCAGCGTCGCGACGCTCCACCAAAATATAGTAGAGAACCAACAAAAAAAAAATAAATAAATAAAAAACATATAAAATCTTCCCTTCAAGGATATTCTTTGAATGATGTTGCGACGTGCTAAATACACACTCCTTCGATATTTATTTTATGACGCACACGTTTCCTAACAGGATTCGTTCCTCTTACACCAAATAAATCTGTTCCCCTTTTTTTTTTGGTGTTAGCACCGCTAGCGGAGATCGCACGCCGCCACCCCTAAATCCACACAACACGACACGACTTTTATGTATGTTGTCACTTAAATTTACAAGGGATTCATATTGCCTACACGAAGTGTATACGTTTACTTCAAGAGGGATTCATAACAAGACTCTCCTTATGTTATATCACTTACATTTTAGAAGAGAATCATATATCCTGAAACATCAAGATCAAAGTTCAATAATATACAGTAAACCTCATCTTTAATTAATCCTAATTGTACACTGGTTACAGCATACTTCGGCTTCGATCAGTACGGTTTGAAATTTTCAAAACAAATTCAATTTTAATTGATCATAATTGTATATTTCATTTATACAATCAAGTTTCTTTTTGTGCGGTTATTTTTAAGCTACTCGATTAGTCCGGTTTCTAGGGGTTACGAAATATTGCAGTAAACTTTGCCATACAAATTTCATATAACTTTTGAATGAAATAATATATAAAAAAAAACGCAAAATCACTAATTTTAATTAATTAATTCTTAATATATATTTATAATTGTCTTGAATATGTTTGTGAAATTAGATGATTTCTAATCATACAATTAAATAGTTTATTTTTTCAGTGTTCTTTTCATGTTTTTTGTTTTTGTAAAATAATCTTATTTGAAATTAATCTCTTGACAATTGCTGTATATGCGTTTTCTGAAAATGTTATGATTTAAAAGGTTAAGTAGATTATGAAAAGAACAAATGTTGCATCGTTTTTTTTTTTTTTATTGTCGAGCACGTGTTATCAAAACAAACATTTCTGAGCAAGCAGATGGTATGAAAACAATTGACTTCCGACCGACAGCCTTAAAAATCCGCATGCAGCAAGTTCTGACGTGACAACGGTTTATTTAATCAAACAACACGAACGCTCATCGACGTCTTTCCTTGTAATGTTATTTTTTTTATATAAATTAAATATGTATGATAAAACTTTTATTGCTATTTATTCAAGTTTCGGATGTGCATTAAGGCTTAGCGTGTTTGAACCGTTAAATAATGCTCGACGTTACATTTAAAATTGTTTACTTTACGAGTTATAAAAGCGTTAATTACCAGCGGATGAGGAGACGTGGCTGAGCATTAATTGCTGCAGCGAGTTCAAATAGATTTAAACTGGAGCCTCTCGTCTCCTTCCTTCCTTTATCATCGGTGGCCGTTCTTCCTTTTACTCTTTTTTTTTCTTTCTTTCTCTCTTTCTTTCCTCTTTTTTTTTCCATCTCTTATGTCCACACGCACGCACATTCGGTGTGTGTGTGGATTCCACGCGGTGATGTTTTATTAGGAGCTGAGCAGGTAGTGTATCATCATCAAAGGCGGCACTAAACCCGAGATAGTGCAGTAGATCTCGCTAATCGGCGTGTAAATAAAGAGTAGTAGTAGGCATCTCAGGGAACGGGTTTTTCTTGGATGGCTTAATGAAAGGATCGACGATCCATCCATGCTGCCCTATTCCATCCATCCATTACAACACTATATACTTCACTTCGATACAAATGACATACTGCTTTATATTTAACTATTATTATATAACTTATGTCATAAATGATTGATTAATTATGACAGTTCCAATAATATTATTACCAACATTCAACAAATATATATTTAACAAATGAGATAAGATTTTGTACTAATGACAAATTGCTTTATATTTGACAATTAATCACATTAAGTTCTCTTATAAATAAACCTCATCTGTAATTTCTTTAATTAATTCTAATTATACACTGGTTACAGCATACTTACAGCGACTTTGATCAATACGGATTGAAAATTTCAAAAGAAACTCAATTTTAATTGATCAAAATTGAATCTTCTTTTTTTATTTATTTATACAGTCAAGTTTTTTTTACGTTCCTCGATTAGTCCAGTACTATACGAGACATTGAAAAAAAAAGTAAGCATTGTCATACAATTTAATGACAAATTGCTTATGTCATAAATTATTGATTAAATATGATAGTTCCAATAACATTAATACCAACATTCAACAAATATATATTTAACAAATGACATAAGATTTTGTACTAATGACAAATTGCTTTATACTTGACAGTTAATCACATTAAGTTCTCTTATAAATAAGCTTCATCTGTAATTTCTTTAATTAATCCTAATTATACACTGGTTACAGCATACCTACAGCGACTTTGATCAATATGGTTTGAAAATTTCAAAAGAAACTCAATTTTAATTGATCAAAATTGAATCTTCTTTTTTATTCATTTATACAGTCAAGTTTTTTTACGTTCCTCGATTAGTCCAGTACTATACGAGACATTGAAAAATAAGTAAGCATTGTCATACAATTTAATGACAAATTGCTTATGTCATAAATTATTGATTAAATATGACAGTTCCAATAACATTGTTACCAACATTCAACAAATATATATTTAACAAATGACATAAGATTTTGTACTAATGACAAATTGCTTTATACTTGACAGTTAATCACATTAAGTTCTCTTATAAATAAACCTCATCTGTAATTTATTTAATTAATCCTAATTATACACTGGTTACAGCATACTTACAGCGACTTTGATCAAAACGGTTTGAAAATTTCAAAAGAAACTCAATTTTAATTGATCAAAATTGAATCTTCTTTTTTTATTCATTTATACAGTCAAGTTTTTTTTACGTTCCTCGATTAGTCCAGTACTATACGAGACATTGAAAAAAAAGTAAGAATTGTCATACAATTTAATGACAAATTGCTTTATATTTGACAGTTAATCACATTAAGTTTTCTTTTCATCTGTAGTGTCTTTAATTAATCCTAATTATACACTGGTTCCAGCATACTGCGATTTTGATCATTTATACAGTCAAGTTTCTTTTTATGTTCCTCGATTAGTACAGTACTATACGAGACATTGAAAAAAAAGTAAGCATTGTCATACAAGTTAATGATAAATTGCTTTATATTTTACAATTAATCACATTCATTTCTGTTTCACAAAAGTTATTTTTCAGTAAACATAAATTTAACAAATAACTTACGTTTGGACACTAAAGACAAGTTGTTGCTAATTGACAGTTAATATTCAATTCAATTCTCTTCTAAATAACTTATATAATAAAGTAGTTGAATATGCTGCCCTATTCCATCCATCCATTACTAAACTATATACTTCACTTCGATATAAATGACATATTGCTTTATATTTATCTATTATTATATAACTTATGTCATAAATTATTGATTAAATATGACAGTTCCAATAACAAAAGTCATATGTTTAATGTTTTATTATCAACATTCAAAAACATACGATTTTGTACTAACGACAAATTGCTTTATATTTGACAGTTAATCACATTAAGTTCTCTTCTCATCTGTAATGTCTTTAATTAATCCTAATTAAACACTGGTTCCAGCATACTGCGACTTTGATTGTATAAGTCAAGTTTCTTTTTATGTTCCTCGATTAGTCCAGTACTCTACGAGTCATTGAAAAAAAAGTAAGCATTGTCATAAAATTTAATGAGAATTTGCTTTATATTTGACAATTAATCACATTCAGTTCTGTTTCATAAAAGTTATTTTTCAGTAAACATAAATTTAACAAATAACGTTTGGACACTAAAGACAAGTTGTTGCTAATTGACAGTTAATAATTCAATTCTCTTCTAAATAACTTATATAATAAAGTAGTTGAATATGACAGTTTCATTAATGTCAGATGTCAAATAATCTTAAGATTAAGGAAATTTTATAAATTTTTCATAAAAGAAGCCTTACAATTTTATATAATTTTTATTTATTATATTGATATTTATTTCATGATATGAAAATTGATTGAACTAAAGATGGATAATGTTTGGAAACATTTCTGCGAAATATTCATAAGTTTCTTGTAACTTGGATATTATGTTTACGTCAATACTCGAGATACAGCAGTATAGTATTGTTATTCGTGCAAATGTTGAGGCATGTTTTGGGAACGATTCTTGGACTTCGGGGAGAAAGCGTCCGGCCCTTCTCTCCATGATGTTTGCCCTTAATCCGGAACGTTCCAATTAGGATGTGCGAATGTAATTAAATTTAATTGATTCGATCCGAAGGTGGAGGAGGGCTGCGTTTTAGAGGCGCTTGTCGGAATTAATTCGGCGAGCAATTAGAAAGGGCGAAGTGTTTTCGTGGAAGAGGGTAGATCTGCTCCTTGTTATTGCCCAAATTTTTCATTTGGAACCAAAAAAAGAACAGACAAGAAGTTGTGTCTGGTTTGTGTTGCTTGTTCTTGCAAGAGCTCTTCCTTCCTTAGGTGAGCATTGGAAATGAATGGGTTTAGGTTCTAAAGGGGGTTGAAAAAGACGGGAAGAATCGTCGGTCGTTCCATGCAAGTGTCACCGAGGGGCCGATTCCCGAGCGCAATTATTGTGTGTTCGGGAAAAAGGAAGAGAGAGAGAGAGGATGGGGATGGGTATGAGGGGGCGGCATGCGGGAGATGGAATGAATTAAACATACGCCGCTTGTTCCCCTTCAACCCTCAATGACTTCTCTCTCTCTTTTGCGCTCGCGAAGCAAACCGTCTCTGACTTATTGCGCCCTTATATAAGCCCACAAATTGTACGACAATGCTGTAGCAGCAGTAGCAGCAACAGCAGCAAAGTAGCAAAAGGGATGGAAAAAAGGGAGACAGAGAGAGAGAGAGAGAAAGAGGGAAACTCCCCTCCTCTTCCGTACGTCGCCGCCGCTGTGTGTTCAGTTTTATTAATTTTAACCAAATACGACTACCGCCACCCCCGGAGCGCCGCAGCTGCTTTTTATGTTTTATATAAGGAAGAGAGCATCGAAACGGATATTTTTGTACACGGCATAAAGTAGGGGGCTGATGGGAATTATGTAATAAAATAAACATTGCTTGCGGCCCATTTCTTTAAATTACAGGGGAAATCCACCCTCTTCATCCAACCCTCCCTCCGCTCGCGCCGTTTCGGAATGTTTACAAAGCAATTTATTATATACTCTGAAAGAAAATTATCCAAACCCCGTCCACTCAACGCGCGCATTCATTTAATCACCTTTACATCCGCTGCAAATTCAGTTTCCTGTTCTTTCTTTGATCATGAAAACTTATTAGTAACAAATCTAACTTTTTGTTTGTTTGTTACATGACCTTCAAAAGTTATTCTCATATCATAAATTATTATATAATGATACATCCACACAATGCTTGACATGAATACCTGTCAGTTGCACCAACTACAATTACAATCTATTATGCAATTGTTTTGAGATGATCAAAATTGTTCTATCATTACTTATTTCTGATACTCAATGCAGATACTTCAATAAGGATTAATTTTCATTATCTATATTTTTTTAATTAATAATTTATAATTAAACTAAAAATATAATATTGTAAATTTTATTATATTGACATCTGTCATTTTGCGTCAAAGCGTCAACAATATTATGTTATAACAAATTGGGTTATAATACAAACAAATTGTATTAACCTTTGACATGTGAATGAGAACTTGAAAAACTGTCCAATTTACGTTTTCATTTAACTTTAGTTCTTCTTTATTAATATTAATGTTTTCAACACGAATTCAACGCAATCTTAGATCAATTGCACAGTCAGCTGGTGCCAATTAGTACCTCGAAACTGATCGTATCGGACATCCGCTAATTATCGAATTACACCGTTTGTTTTCGAATATGTAAATTTTAATTAAATTACCCCGAATGAGGCCACAACGTATATTTTTTTTTGGCAAAACTCACCAAACTCTCAAAACAAATTAAAATAAACCAGAAGATGGTTGATCTTCAGATAAACCAAACCAAAAGCGAATCGGGTCTGTATGGTCGTCGCAATTAGGTAATCAAATTCGATTCATATCAGCCGACGATTCATCAAGTCGGTTTGAGCCATTCATCCAATCGCAATTATCCTCAATTGAATCGGTCATTTGAGAAACGGCCAACTGTTTCAGCCGAAAATCAGTTAATGGCGGATTTCAATCTCCTCCGACACTCTCGATATCCATTGAACAGAGAAACCACAGATTTTGATTTACTGTGTATCACGTAATTTATGAATGAAGGCGTATAGTCAAGCTTGATAACAATACATGATTAACTTCTTTTGGATTAGTACAAAACCAATCAAGATTACTAAATAGTGTACTAAATGAAAGTAGTGTCAACTGAAATATTTTGACAGCAGTCATATATGTTATGTAATGACAGCTGTCAAATTGTATTCATGAATATATTTGGTTATACTAGTTTCTGGTATTTTTGTTGATTAACATTTTTCGAAAGTGTTAAATATGATAAATAATGGAATGTCAAATGTTTTGACAGCTGTCATCATTAGAACACAATTACGGGAATTTGATTTTCGTCGTATCACATATTTTATGAATGAAGTTTTATAATATACTAATTTCTGTTAATTATGTTGATTAACATCTTCAGGACGAGTAAAAAAAAAACAAATAAAAATGGTCTCTAATGATACAACGATTAATTCTAAACAATATACTTAAAGTATAAACTAAATTTAAGTAGCGTTAAGTCAAATATTTTGACAGCTGTCATATATTGTATGTAATGACAGCTGTCAAATCATTTGAATTGACAATAATGAATAAAATAAGATTTTCGTTGTATTCATGAATCTATTTGCTTATACTAGTTTCTGGTATTTTTGTTGATTAGCATTTTTCGTAAGTATTAAATAATGGAATGTAAATGTAAGTAGTGTCTACTCAAATGTTTTGACAGCTGTCATCATTAGAACACAATTAAGGGAATTTGATTTTCTAGTTAATGGCGGATTTCAATCTCCTCCGACACTCTCGATATCCATTGAACAGAGAAACCACAGATTTTGATTTACTGTGTATCACGTAATTTATGAATGAAGGCGTATAGTCAAGCTTGATAACAATACATGATTAACTTCTTTTGGATTAGTACAAAACCAATCAAGATTACTAAATAGTGTACTAAATGAAAGTAGTGTCAACTGAAATATTTTGACAGCAGTCATATATGTTATGTAATGACAGCTGTCAAATTGTATTCATGAATATATTTGGT
>NW_017099526.1:60711-110056 GCF_001412225.1 Nicrophorus vespilloides
GTCGTATCACATATTTTATGAATGAAGTTTTATAATATACTAATTTCTGTTAATTATGTTGATTAACATCTTCAGGACGAGTAAAAAAAACAAATAAAAATGGTCACTAATGATACAACGATTAATTCTAAAAGTATACTTAAAGTATAAACTAAATTGAAGTAGCGTTAAGTCAAATATTTTGACAGCTGTCATCATTAGAACAGTATTAAGGGACAGGTGCTTTGGCACATCGTAAATTAATGGTCCGTCATTAAAGTAATATTACGGACTTGCATCTGTCACTTGGGATTACCTTCACTCCGTTGGATCACATATTTTATGAATGAAGTCTTAATTATAATATACTAATTTCGGGTAATTACGTTGATTAACATCTTCAGGAGGAGTCAAAAAAACAAATAAAAATGTTCACTAATGATACAACGATTAATTCTAAACAGTATACTTAAAGTATAAACTAAATTTAAGTAGCGTTAAGTCAAATATTTTGACAGCTGTCATATATTGTTTGTAATGACAGCTGTCAAATCATTTGAATTGACAATAATGAATAAAATATGATTTTCGTTGTATTCATGAATCTATTTAGTTATACTAGTTTTTCTTGATTAACATTTTATGAAGTGTTAAATATGATAAATAAAGGAATGTAAATGTAAGTAGAGTCAACTCAAATGTTTTGACAACTGTCATCATTAAAACACAATTAAGGGAATTTGATTTACGTTGTATCACATATTTTATGAATGAAGTCTTAATTATAATATACTAATTTCGGGTAATTATGTTGATTAACATCTTCAGGACGAGTAAAAAAAAACAAATAAAAATGTTCACTAATGATTAATTCTAAACAGTATACTTAAAGTATAAACTAAATTTAAGTAGCGTTAATTCAAATATTTTGACAGCTGTCATATATTGTTTGTAATGACAGCTGTCAAATCATTTGAGTTGACAATAATGAATAAAATATGATTTTCGATGTATTCATGAATCTATTTAGTTATAGTAGTTTTTGTTGATTAACATTTTTCGAAAGTGTTAAATATGATAAATAATGGAATGTAAATGTAAGTAATGTCAACTCAAATGTTTTGACAGCTGTCATCATTAAAACACAATTAAGGGAATTTGATTTACGTTGTATCACATATTTTATGAATGAAGTCTTAATTATAATATACTAATTTCGGGTAATTATGTTGATTAACAACTTCAGGACGAGTAAAAATGGTCACTAATGATACAACGATTAATTCTAAATAGTATACTTAAAGTATAAACTAAATTGAAGTAGCGTTAAGTCAAATATTTTGACAGCTGTCATCATTAGAACAGTATTAAGGGACAGGTGCTTTGGCACATCGTAAATTAATGGTCCGTCATTAAAGTAATATTACGGACTTGCATCTGTCACTTGGGATTACCTTCACTCATGATTCATATCTTTCTCTCCGCTAAAAAAGTCTGACTCAATCACATGATTATATTTTCGTTTTGGTATTAGCAATGTTACTACAATGAACTTCGTGACCCGAGTTTCAAAAAATTTAATTAATACCATCGAATTCCTTGAACGAAAAAAGAAAAGAAAATAAAGAGAATCTAAATTTAACACTATTCCGCAGCTCCCGTCCATTCCTTCGTTCGTTCCCTCGACTTTCTAGGACTTGGCGAAACCCAATTAAGTTTTTAATTAAAATTGAAAGTCCTGCAGTCGTATCAAAATCGCATATCTAATTTACAATTAAAACTTTATCCGTTTGAATAAGTTTATTTCTGTTTTGTATTATTTTATACTGAAATAATTGATGACTTTCTAATTTTGATATTATCTGGAATAAAATTAGATAATCATCAATTATATTGAAATCTCAATTGTAAACAAAATAAAAGTATAATAAAGTTTGTTTGTGTATTGGATGTTTGGGAATTGCAAGAACTTATCGTGAAGTTTCAAAGAAAAACATGTTTGATTTTGTTCGTATCTATTGGAATATGTAGGTTTTATTTTTTATTTTTTTCTTCAATTTTGCGCAGGTAAGATGCGATGGATAGTGGAGTTAAGAACACGAAGAAGACGACGACGACGACTACGACGATGTTAAGTGTAGCAACCGGCGGGGATTCCGTTCCCCAGCAACCGTTGGCCGCCTCAGTATTTCCAACTACGGATTCGGATCAGGCACAATTCGAAGCCGATAAAAGAGCAGTTTACAAGTGAGTTTTCACCTAGATTTTTTTAAATAAAGGATATTTTCGTTGTTGTTGACACGAACTTTGCAACTCCATGAATGCATTTTTGTATAGAAGATTGGAGGAAATCAATTTTCTCTTATCTGATGATGAATCTTCATTCATTATAAGGGAAAATACCAAGGACGTTCTATTAGTCAACTCATTATATAAGTTTTAATCAATCTTTATAAAACAAGTTTTTTAAAGGATAATCAACTTCCTCTTATGTAATGAAATCATAAGAGAAATACCAAGGATATATACAGTGAGTTAGTCTATCTATTCAAGCTTTATTTCTCAGGATAATTTAGTATGTAAAAATGATAATTTGTTATCTGTCACCTGAAATATGTCAATACCAAAGATGTTATATTAGTCAACTTACTATATAAGTTTCAATCAATCGTTATAAAAAAAGTTATGTAAAGAATAATTTTGAATTTTTTCACTACAATTTTAATTAAATTAATTTTCCTTAGATGAAAATCTACGTCCTCTGTTGTTATGATCTATGAAATCATGAGAGAAATAACAATGATATAAAAAGTTTGGTAGTCTATCAAACAGGTTGTGTAAGATTCAACCAAAAAACTTGAATTAAATTGATATTTTTCAGGATAATTATTTAGTATATAAAAGTGATAATTTGTTATCTGTCACCTGAAATATGTCAATACCAAAGATGTTATATTAGTCAACTTACTATATAAGTTTCAATCAATCGTTATAGAAAAAGTTACGTAAAGAATAATTTTGAATTTTTTCACTACAATTTTAATTAAATTAATTTTCCTTAGATGAAAATCAACGTCCTCTTTTGTTATGATCTATGAAATCATGAGAAAAATAACAAGGATATAAAAAGTATGGTAGTCTATCAAACAGGTTGTGTAAGATTCGACCAAAAAACTTGAATTAAATTGATATTTTTCAGGATAATTATTTAGTATATAAACGTGATAATTTGTTATCTGTCACCTGAAATATGTCAATACTAAAGATGTTATATTAGTCAACTTATTATATAAGTTTCAATCAATCGTTATAGAAAAAGTTACGTAAAGAATAATTTTGAATTTTTTCACTTCAATTTTAATTAAATTAATTTTCCTTAGAAGAAAATTAATGTCCTCTTTTGTTATGATCTATGAAATCATGAGAGAAATAACAAGGATATAAAAAGTATGGTAGTCTATCAAACAAGTTGTGTAAGATTTGACCACAAAACTTGAATTAAATTGATATTTTTCAGGATAATTATTTAGTATATAAAAGTGATAATTTGTTATCTGTTACATGAAGTATGTCAATACCAAGGATGTTATATGAGTCAACTTACTATATAAGTTTCAATCAATCGTTATAGAAAAAGTTATATAAAGGATAATTTTGAGTTTTTCACCACAATTTTAATTAAATTAATTTTCCTTAGATGAAAATCAACGTCCTCTTTTGTTATGATCTATGAAATCATGAGAGAAATAACAAGGATATAAAAAGTATGGTAGTCTATCAAACAAGTCGTTTAAGATTCGACCAAAATACTTGAATTAAATTGATATTTTTCAGGATAATTATTTAGTATACAAAAGTGATAATTTTTTTATGTCAGCTCAAAATTGACATAAGCAACTTTTCACACGTTATGGTTGCTAGGAAACTTGTAAAACAAAATAAGTGTTGATCTTAATTTGAAGTATGATGTTGTGTTTTTTCAGACATCCATTGTTTCCATTGCTTGCACTGCTCTTCGAGCGTTGCGAGCTGGCGACGCAATCTTCGGAGCCGCAGTCGAGCGATGCCTTCAATTTGGATATCCAGGCGTTCGTCCAGCACCAGGAGAGGGATAGGAAACCCTTCCTGTCGAACGAGCCGGAAATCGATGGACTGGTAAGTCCTCTAGGGTCCTCGGACCATCCAATTCGCATATGTTAAATCGTTGTGTTGCGTCGCGTTTCAGATGATAAAAGCAATACAAGTGCTCAGGATACATCTGCTGGAATTGGAGAAGGTGCAGGAGCTGTGCAAGGATTTCTGCAACCGGTACATCACGTGCCTGAAGGGGAAGATGCAATCCGAGAATTTGCTGCGATCCGATTATCCCCAAGGGCCCGGCCAGGTTATGGGCATGGAGAGCAATAACAATAACAGTATGATGTCGCACGCCAACTCGGAGAGCTCGGATTCGAACAGCCCCGTTCAATACGCAATCAGTCCTTCGCAGCCGCCGGTATAAACTATATAGTTTGATTTAAATATTCGTGGTGTTTAATTTGTTTGGTTTGATTAGGTGGTGCCTCCTCAGAGCAGTCAGATTGATGTTAATACCTTCAATCTGCACCAATACCAGCAGCAACAACAACAGCAGCAGCAACAGCAGACGGTCGCTGCTGCTGCTGCAGCCGCGGCGGCCGCCGTTGTTGCCCAGCAGCACGTCGCTCCCAGCGCCGCTTCCTGTGATAATTTAGTCGTCCATGGGAGCACCCCGTTAAGTCAAATCGGGGCGAACATTTGCGCGGCCAGCGAAAGCTCGGGCCCTCTGTCGCCTGCTCCGACGACACCTGGGGGCTCCGGCGACGACTGCGACAGTGACTTCCCTATGAGACGAGGCCGTAAACAGAAACGCGGAGTGTTACCGAAACATGCTACAAGCGTCATGAGATCATGGCTCTTCCAGCATCTAGTTGTAAGTTGCCCTCTGAGTTCCCTCAACCACAAACTGTTAATTCTGTTAATACCCTCAACCCTCCTGACCTGAGTCTTCACCTAATCGAGAACAGTGTTGATTGATTATAAGTATTTGCTGCAGCATCCGTATCCGACTGAAGACGAGAAGCGTCACATAGCTGCACAAACTAACCTGACCCTGCTCCAAGTGAACAACTGGTTCATAAACGCGAGGAGACGAATCCTTCAACCCATGCTGGATGCTAGCGCACCTCCGGACAACTCGAGCAGCACGGGATCCCCCAGTCACAAGAAGAAAAAAGGCCATAACAACAACAGGAGGTTCTGGCCTCAAGACTTCTCAACCATGCCGGCCCACATGGATAGCTGTAAGCTACAAAACCTTCATCCACATACAATCAAACTAACAAATCGAATGTATCATTCCAGCACTGCTATCAAGTTCGGACGATGAAGGGGACTCCTACAGCAGCGACGGCGATGAGAGCAATTTAGTGATAGACGCGCAAGCACCAACGCACGAGAACCAAAACGGTCACCAGGTGGACGCTCTTGCATTCTCCGGAAGTCCCGATTCGAAATAATTGGACTTACTTAGGGTATCTCCATCTTCGATCGATCATTCGAATTCAATTACTAAAGCTAATATAATTTTTCAGATTAGTTGGAAATCGCCAGAAGAGCTCGTCCGGAGGTTGTCGTTTTTTCTTCCTCTCTGATAAAATACCCAAAAGGGAAGAAAAAAGGACGTCCCGAAACCCGCCGCTTTCTCTGTATTATAATCCTACAAATTCAGGGAACTCCGGTCGATCGCTTCCCAACAATTATTAATTAGAAAAAAGGCTGATGAAGATTTACTTTTCTATGTTTAATGATGATGCCGATGGTGCAGATGATGTAAGGGGGAACGAACGATGGTTGTTGTTGCATCCCCCCCGGTATTGATCTCGTCGTCACAAGGGAAATACTACTATTTAAAAGATTTCGGCGCAGAAGTAAAACTCTCTTCTTATAATGGTTATTACAAAACAAACAGTTCTTATATTATATATATCGTTCGTTATTCGTTAAAATTCCTCACGAAGCAACTTGTATACGTAAACATACCTCAATTTTCATTATTTATATAATATTTAACAAAAAAAAAGAAGAAAATATTAAAGAAGAAAGAAGAAAAAAAAAACAAGAAGATAATAAATAAATATATATATTTAACCGCGAATTGGATCCAATCGGAGCCAATCCACAAAAAGAAAATATTCGTTTTTGAAAATGAAGAAGAAGAAGAATAAGAAGAATAAAACAAAAACTATATTTCCATGTATACGGAAGCGCGCTCATTTCAGTATTATCATTATTATGTAAAGAATTTTTTTATATAAAAATATATATATTATATATATTATAAATATGAACTAATTTTAGGTGTTTAGGTTTAATTAAATGATAATGTGAAGAGTTTGTTACGCTAAACGAAAAAAAAAGAAGAAGAAGAAAGAATAAATACAAGCAGAGCAAAAGAATAGGCGATAAAAATTTGAAATTCCAAAAAAAAAAGTTAATTAAAAAAAAAGAATTTTAAACGTAAAAAAATAATTAAATTAACAAAAGAAAAACGAAATTATGGTGGCGCAGTATTAGTTGATGAAGATTCAATGAAAGTGGAAATGAAGATGTATACTCACGATGAAACTTATATACGTAAATTTACAATAATAGTTTGTAAGAATTGAATTTCCATCCAAGTTTTTTAAAAAGAATTAACATTGTGTAATGAGAATATGATAAGGTGATGATGATGGTGATGATGATGATGATAATGAAGAGTAATTATTTAAACAAAACAAAAATATGTAATTGTGAGGGCTTCGGCTTGAACGTTTTTCCGTTCGGTTCGGTTTCTTAGTGCCATAAATAAGGAAGTAAATGTCTTTTTGTAAATATAAATCATATTTTTTTTTCTTTGTACGTTTTACGTTCACGTTAATGTATTATTTTTTTTTTGTTCTCTTCGAATTCGATAATAGTTGCTAATTGTTTGTTTGTTTATTTTTTTTGTTGATCCGGTGTCAAAGGGAAAATCGAGACACCGGCGTCGTTTGATCTTCGGTATCCCAAGGCCCTAAATGTGTAATAATATTTTAGTTGCTATGTCAGTCTGTGATAATTATTAAAATATGAGATGAGAGCAGTTCGATGAAGATGAAACCAACTTAACTTTAAACAAAACAAAAAAAAATATGAAAGAAGAAAATAGTCTTTTAGTTTTTTTAAACCATTATTTCCGTTTTCTACCCTTAGCCGGATTATCTGTGTGTGTTATTATTATTATATCTTTCTGTTTCTACTTCGTTTATTCTTGTTTTTTTAATCTTGTTCGTACGTGTATGTATTGTACATAAACAATGTTTATTCTTGTAACTATTTTTCTTAATTTCTTTTCGAAACTATTATATAATTTTTTTGTTTGCTGGAATGTGAAGACTTCAAAGACCGAAAGAACAAATCGTGCAATATTTACTTTTACTTATTATATTATTACTTATTAGAAAACAAATTAAGCAAAGGAAAAGAATAAATAAATAAATAAAATAATACGTGTATACGACGACGAAAAAAAAAAGAAAAACCTAAACTAAAATTATGTTATTTTGAGAAAAATCAAGAAGAAAGAAGGAAACGATCTGATGAATTCCCGAAAAAAAAATAAAATAAAAATAACAAGCTTATTGTGACTCTATGTATACGCTAAATACTCAGTCTAGTAATTAAGGATTTATCTTTAGATAGTTTAATTAATTGTAATAGATCGGACGAAAGGTTTTACCCATTTGTTTTTTTGATTCTCGATACGATACGAATACAGTTTTTTTTCCTTTTTGACATCTCCTTCATTTACCACCAAGAATATTTGTTTTCGGTTTACCATCCAAAACCTTCCGAGTTTCCACCACAAAATATATATATATTAAAAAAAAACGCCACTTCCGGCCTCTCCTTATTTCCGTTTGTTTTTGTTTTTCTTTCTCTTTTGTTTTTGTTTCTTATAGTCGCATTATTCTATCCTAGTAGCCATATGTGTCACTTTAATTGTATAAATAAAGAATCTTTAAAATTTAATCCATCTTTTTCTTTTGTAACCAATTTCATTAATATTTTTGTTAAAAATCACAATATTTTTCGAAATTAATCGAATAAATTTTCAAGGTTTTAATTTTTTCTTAGGTCATCAAACCTAATATCTATGTCAGAGTATTTAAGACAACAGCACCTGATCAAACATCGTAATCAACATGAGCAGATATACAAAGAACTATTGTTTCCAAGCTGGAGCGTGTATGCAACAGTTCTGCCAAATAACATTGTCAGCACTTGGGAGAAGAAGGATGGACATGTTTGCATGCAGCACATCTTCAGGGTCTTCATGGAAGAAGAAGTGGGAGAGGAATACTTCAGCAGAAGGATCAGCGGGGATGGAGGCATTCAGGATTGAGATTAAGACTGGTGAACTGGAAGGCCACAGTTGCTGAAACTTAACGCTGATGTAGATCACTAGCTCTGAGATTGCAGAAGGATTAGTTTACTAACTATTATTAGTGGTTATTTGTAATAATGGCTTCTCCAAACGCCTCAATCGGAGAGTATTCCTGACGATTCGACATCTATAATTTCAATTCTGATTGCTATTCTTACATAAGTGATAAGTTGTAGAAAGTCATTGGATAAATAAGAAATTTTGTATAAAAACAGAGATACAAAGAACTATTGTTTCCACGCTGGAGCGGATGGACATGTTTGCATGATCGGGGCAGCACATCTTCGGGGTTTTCAGGGATAAGGGTATTTCTCTCGGAGGAGTGGAATACTTCAGCAGAAGGATCAGCGGCGATGGAGGCATTCAGGATTGAGATTCAGACTGGTGAACTGGAAGGCCACAGTTGCTGAGACTTAACACTGATGTAGATCGCTAGCTCTGAGATTGCAGAAGGATTAGTTTACTAAGTTTACTAACTATTATTAGTGTACGATTCGACATATATAATTTCTATTTTGATTGCTATTCTTACATAAGAGATAAGTTTTAGAAAGTCATTGGATAAATAAAAAAATTTGTATAAAAACTTTTTATTTTGCTAGAAAGGCCCCAAATATCGAAGATAATTATTATAATAATATATACAAGAACTTAATAATTAAAAATAATAATAAAAATAAGGAGAACAAAGACACACATTAAAATCTAAAATAGAAACAGTATAAAAATTAGGTCTTTTCGCATCATTCCAAAAGAAATGAAAAAATAAGTAGTCTTTTGCATTAAAAAGAACAAATACAGAAGAAACATGCGAATGCGCTACGAAATCTTGTTTCTTCGTTCGGAAGGAATAAAAATAAAACATAATAATATCACAATTCATTCGATTATACTCTACAATTTTAGTCCACAAAAAAAAATAATAATATTATCGTACAAAAAAACAGTAAGAAGTTGTAAAAAATAATATGTTATATAACTTAGCATTAATCTAATGCTATTATTAATAAATGACTCATCGAGGTTAATTAGTGATTGAGCAAATTCATAAATTATGTTTCCGGACGGATTGGTTAAATGAACAAGTTCTATCACAATAACTAAAATCGTCTTGTTGTTGTTGAGCAAATGAGTTTTCGCTACTCCTGTTCTACACCACACCTAATTTGTAACTGTTAGTTTAAATTTTTGTTTAGCTTTAAACACTACCAATACTGGAGGTACATTGGAATGCCACAGTTGATGCTTCTTTTGCGCGCGAATTATACGATCCGAGAATCCGGGATGTTTTCTAGCAGACTGTAGGAATCACGTACGATGAGCATCTTGTTGTTGAAGCTGTTGCCTCTCCTGAAAGTCTTCATACCGACTTCTATAGTCTCCTTGGTGAAGACTATCGATTTGTAGGTGTTTATGAAGACGCCGATCAAGACGCAGCTTCCCAGAAAGATGAAGCCGTATGTTAAAAGCGGTGAAGCCATGTCGGAAAACGTCGTAGCTAAGTAAATCCATCGCCTGATCGGAGGTGTAACATCACTTATTCCCTGCGAAAATTGTTATTAATAAATAAAGATTTTATTTATCTAATAGTTTCACACCTCTTCGATCCACATGATGGGAAAGATGATGCTCGGGAAATTGGAAACAATGCGCACGTTCGGCGCTCTATCCACTTTCAAGTTCACCTGCAAACGAACCTTCGCTTCCAACGGAACCCCGAGTTTCTAAACAACAATCGCGAGAAAGAGAGAGAATTAATAACAATATTTTTACCATCTTTTGTTGAAAGCAAACTCACTGGTTGTATTTTGAAGTACGTGCTGTGCTTGTCTTTATCCGGAGAGAGTCCATCGATTTTCTCCAAGAGACTAACGTCGGCTTTGTAGAAGTGCGGATTGGAGACGTACAGTGGAGCATCTGCAATAATTTCATTATAAAATTGATTAAAAAAAAACTTATAAAATTACCGTAATGGCATGGTCCAATGCTTTGAAGTCCGCTCGGTGGACAGTATTGGTTTCCAGGACAAAAGCATTTGTTCTTGGTTTGGATTTCCGCTGATTCGTACACGTCTGTTGGAGGCGTGTACACATCGACCGAAATACCTAAAAGAAGACATCAGTTTCCAAAAAAATTGCGATTTTCTATAGTTTACCGTGTTTAATCTCGGAATGTCTGTATCTCAGCGGAAGAATCCTGCAAATGTCCTTATCGAAAACGTGAATTACATCTTCTTTGGTGAAGTGTCTTGGGGGGAAGAAGGATCCTTCGCTTCCTTTCAAATTGGAGCAAGGACTATCCTCCCAGAAAGGTAAACGATCTTCACCGTTCATCTTCTCCATCAAACCAAACTCCTGCATTCCCGTTTCTCCAGTGTAAATTGTTTGAATCTCCTTCAAAGTTCCATTCCTCTGTAAAACATAAGTATTTAGTTACTATTCAATATACATTTCTAACAGTTTGTCATTACAGTTATTTGAAAAAAGTTAGAATTTTTGTTACTAAAAAATCAGTTAATTATAAAAAAAAATGAAAAGAATATTAAAACTTTTTGTGAAGTATCTTGTAAAATGGATAGGGCGGATATATCCGCCGCTTATGCGCAAATGACTAAGAAAATTATAAAATGAATGAAGACTTACTCCATTCAGTAGTCCCATTTTGTTATCCTTCGGTTTTTTATGTTTCGGATAAAAGTGATGCGCCAAATTGACTATTCCATCCTCGTAACCAAACACCAGATCCTCGGCGGTCAATGTTATGAACGGTTTGTGCGTTCCCACGTTCAGAACGAATGATATCATGCGTTGCACGAAGCTGCTCAGCGAATTCGATTGAGTTGATAAAGACTGGAAATAAACAAATAAAATTCGTACAATAAATCCAAATTATTATTTTTTTTTTTAGATATTTACCAATAGAGGGATGTTTGGTACTGTTAACTTCTCGTGTTTATTGACCGACATTTCTGGAACAAATTGGAGGATTTTCTTATGCTGAAATGTCACCGTTCCGTTGTCGTGGAATTTTATGTTCACCTTTTCCATATCCTCTCTGAAATTACATAAAAAAAAATACATGAAAATGCAAATTTTGCCAATTCAACAAAATTAATGCAATTTACATAAATAATGTTTAAAATCTAGTTTTATGTAATTTTCAAAAAAAATAACAACATTATAACAATGCAATTATGAAATCAACAAAATGAATGTAATAATTAAAAGTTACGTAATTTGTATAAAATATAAAATAATGAATGAAAAAATATATAAAAAACGATTGAATCAAGTATGTTTATCTTATCGTCTAGACTCGAGTCAGAATTTTCTAAACATCTTTTTACTACGTCTCATTCAAGTTCATTCATAAATAAATCGTATTTCTGCGAAACCATACACGTTTTTTGCTACATTTCTTTATAGTAGTCAAATAGTAGTATTTTTTGTCAAATTTAATGTACATCAATGAATCCATTCATTATATACAAAATATAGGTACAGTTTGGTTGCATAACTTATAATTTTTATCTAAATATAACCAAAATTAACAGTAAAATCTTATTTTTCGAAAACAATTAAAAAAATCAAAACTATTTTTCCAATTATTAAAATCTAATAGGAAAATCTTCAATTTTTTCTTAGTAGTTTAAAGAATTAAAGAAATATATTTCAACTATATGTTTAATTGGTTTTAATTATATTGATTAAAGTTGCGGTCGATTGGAAAGAAAGAAAAATTGTGTACACAGAATTGAAAGGAACGAAATGTAAAAAGCAACAACCCATTGGCAAAAGCTCGAGTTTAAGAGTAATTAGAAAGTATTCGTAAAGTAAAATTGGCGCATGCATTGCATTACTACACACACCGCGTGTGTCGAAATGAGCAATTAAAACTGTTCGATTCAAAAAAAAAAAAAGAAAAAATTTTCATTATTACGTTAGTTCATTTCAATTGCTACAATCTCGCAATATTTCCAATTACCGATCACAATTAGAAGCACACTCGTCCCAGTTATTAATGCTTTGTATAATTTTATTACAAAATGTTGATTTAATACTTTTTATATGCGATGCATTACAAAATGTTGATCCAACCTCTGTTTTTAAGTATTCTTTTTAGAGTTAAGTATTTGACCTTATGTTCAAGTGCACTGGGTTATATATTAAGAAGTTAAAAAAATTGATCGCTGATGCAGCGTGGGTTTTCGAATCAGATCATATTTGATGGAAATTCAATTAATCGTTGATCGTTTCGACATTGACATTCCCGATGCTCGAAGTACACGTCCTCCAACAGAGATATGCTTTGGCTCCTTCGACGAGAGTCGTTCAACCTAGTTCCACCATTAATAAGCTCTCATTTACACGTTTTTGTTATTGATGAGGCGGCGGCTACGAGCGGACAAAAGCAATAAGTATGAACAGTTTATGAGTCGTAACTTCGAAATTTACGATCGTGCTGTGACAAATTATCACTGGAAAACAATTACACGTAAATGCATCTTTGACACGCTCAATTATCGCATCCAAATGCCAAACGCATGCCACTTGTAGTAAACACTTTAGACACGGCTTCAGTTATTTGCAAATTGCTTGTGACAAATTCTTGGAAAATTTCCAAAACAACCACTGTTTTAACTACAATTTTCGCATTCTTCTCATCTACAGCTATACCTCGCATAGTGCGACTTCGATCAGAGATAGTGCGGTTTGTTTTTTCTATGATTATTCCTTGATTAGTCCAGTTTACTAAATGTTTTGTTTCATTTTTCTATAAACCATTTAAGTTTTTATTTTGTAATCAGTAAATAATAGTTTTTTTTTATTTACTTCATCAATTTAGAATTTTAGTAGTGTAAATAAAAAAAATTCAAATTTTCTTCGAAATGTCCAAATAAATTAATATTTTGCAATTATCTAAATAGTTTTCTTTAAAAAAGATTAGTATTTGAAATATTCAGAATTTTTCAATTTTTTTTTAAATCCAATTACTACATTTATTATTTGTGAAAAGATAATTGAGAAGATGAAAGTATCCGAATTATGAAATATTACAGAAGAGCTGTAGTTGTTGCATCGAATTATGTACGAGTTGCAAAACTTTATTTGAGGAACGTCGCTCATTTGAACTACTTTCTTTTCGTCTCAGCGTTTACCGAATTGCGAAGGTCGCGGATTCGCCACGTCGTTACGTAAACAACGCAGAAAACTCCGTAAAACGTCGACAAGCGATCACTGACATTACGAGCGTTACACCAAACAGATCTCAACAGATTGTCAATGAATGAGGATAACCTTTTACAAATTTCTACATTGCCTTTTATAACAAACAACAAAATAATAATGAAATATCAGAGCTGTTTAGTTTTAGAAATTGAGTAATTTAAACATGATTTCAGTTATTATTATTACTTGAATGAAGTTTTCTTTATAAAATTGATTCTAATTAGTTTTTTATTAGTAATAATTACAAAAAAATATATTAATTTTTTTTTCTTATAATTGAAAAATCTTTAGTTTTTGATGATTGATCATAAAAATATATTTATTTTATAAATATTTTATTATTATTGCAAAATTTCTTGTTCTTACTTTCTAAATTATTTCAATATTCATTATCCTACAATATTTAGTATAAAGTTACGAACTCAAGTGATAATTTAATATAAAATTTCGACATGAAATTAGCAACAATTATCAACAATTTCGCAACGGTTAATCCAATCGTTAAAAAAACGTTTACAAATTATGAATATAGCAGATTATGAGTTAACCTTTAATCCTTTACCAACATTCTTTGACATCGCTTTTGCATCGGAAGCACAATTGCATCGAACGACGGACAAATTGCGTAATCACTTTCACTTTGCAGCGATAAAGGTCCGGTGCGCATTCTGCGTTATCCGTCTTCGTTTCGTGCCCTACTTGTCGTTCGTCTCTTGCGTAACAACAGTCTTGAGATTTACCAAAGAAGTCCACGCGCATTCCCGAAGCTCTTTCTTCTATGAGTCAAATTACCTTGACTTTGCACAGTGGATATTCGGATATTTAGGCCATTAACGCGAAATTCCCAAAACGACAACGATCGTTACGCAACGGTTTACTAGTTCGATGAGTTTATTGCAAAATCGCCAATTCGTGGGTTTACCTTTATTCGTCACACCTTGAAACTTAAAGGATTTTTACCAAAAAAAAATAGCCTTCAGCAAAAGAGAATTATTATCCTTGCACAGTGCGTCTTCCAATAGTGCGGCAAAACAAACTTTTACTTCAGCAAAAATAAAAGAGATATTTTCGAAAGAATTAGCAGATTCTAAAATAAACAAACAGAAATATTTTAACTAATTTTAAAGATTACTCTTACGTAACTATTAGAAAATTACTTATTGTGTATAAAGAATAATTGTAATAATTAAAATAAGAAAATTGTGATTGAAATAATAAAATTTTGACTGTAAAATAATTTTATTTCTTTTTATATTTTTATGTTTATAGAATCAAAAGCTAATAATTATTAAACTATATTCTTTAACTATATACATTTTTTTACTACAAATTTTGTTTATGAAACCGAAATTAATTACTAACAAACAAGTATTAAAATAAATCCGACAATTCATTTTAAAGGTCATCAACGTATGTTTTGTTGTTGTTATTGTTATGGCTTTGAAAGACAAACGTTATAAATAAATAATAAAAATAAACAAGTAAAATAAATTATCAATTAAAATTAAATTAGTATAAATAAGATATAAACATCATTACGCAATAATTCAAATTATCGTTGTTATTATTAGCAGTGCAGGCGTATCTAGCTTACGTAATAGCTAGTTTTGCTGAACCGGGAAATCCCGGGACAAATTTCTTGGCTATTTTCGAAAAATGTATACCCGAGAATTATCGATAATAATGTAGAAAAAGATATGTATAATGCACTTGGAAAGCGAATCAGAACTTAAATCTACATAATCAAGAAACTTATAAAGTTGAAGAAGATATTTCTTATGGTTGTTCAAAATTATTCAATTAATGAAACGAGTCTAAAATCTCGAGAATTCCCGGGAATGCCTTAAAGAGTTGTCGAGATTGAGCAACTCTAGTAATAGTTAATAGTATTGTTTTTTTGAAGGGTGGATGAGCAAATTAAATATTTAGCCCCAAAGGCAAAAATTAGATATTTCTTCCTATACGCAAAACTTCCTTGCTGCCTTATAAAGTCCCGGGACAAATTTCTTGGCTATTTTCGAAAAATGTATACCCGAGAATTATCGATAATAATGTAGAAAAAGATATGTATAATGCACTTGGAAAGCGAATCAGAACTTAAATCTACATAATCAAGAAACTTATAAAGTTGAAGAAGATATTTCTTCTGGTTGTTCAAAATTATTCAATTGATGAAACGAGTCTACAATCTCGAGAATTCCCGGGAATGTCTTAAACAGTTGTCGCAACTCTAGTAATAGTTAATAGTATTGTTTTTTTGAAGGGTGAATGAGCAAATAAAATATTTAGCCCCAAGTGCAAAAATTAAATATTTGTTCCTATACGCAAAACTTCCTTACTTCCGCCAAGACTATTACCATTTCTTTCTACGATTTACATGTTTTCACGAAGGTAAGTGAATGGGGAAATAAATCCTCGTTCCCAAAATATCAATCAAGGTGATCAAAAGACACGCTAATAAATTATAAAATAAGATAGAAGTTTGAACTAATTTACTTTCATAATTTATTATACATTTCCGTTAATTCCATTAGGAATAAATCAAAGGATGGGAACAGGCCTTGACTTAGAACTTGGACGACTCGTGTATCGTACGAACATACACAAGTCTGAATGGATAAGTAAGAATGAGTGAACGGCACTTGATTTACAATTGCTAGGCTATTAATAGAACCTTGCACTAATTCATTCGAATGCTTTCCTTTCTTAATTTTTTTCTTTCTTCCAATCACCAGAAGCTCCAATTCAAATTTATTATGCTAATTCCAATTACCTTTGATAATCGACTGAACACACGAAATCATTCATTTCTTTATTAATACATTGAAAAAAAATAAAACTACCAATTTCATTATCACGGTGAAAAATCACGTTAACCATAGCTTTTCCCAAAGTTAATAAACCATTCAAATCCATCCTCAATATTTAAATTGTTTACCACGTGAGACAATGAACTTTCCATCAAAATTCATGGTAATTGCGTTGATTTTCTGATGAACAAATATGTGAAAAATAAGGCAAATAAAAGGAAATACACAGACTGGAATTTATATGTGTTTAATTACTTTACAGTCAATAACACTTATATTTATTCAATTAATTTTATTTAAAAATATTCCTTTTAATTGTTTCATTAAAACAATGATACGTCGTAATAAAGTTTATATAGAGACTTGTTTTATGGTGTGTTATTAATGATTATTACGAATAAGGAAGTGTTTTACTCAATGCCAATATTTAATTAATTTGTACTTTAGTATTGATATTTCATAAATGTTTATTTACATCGTGAAATGATTATTTAAATTTTTTACATAAACAAATTATTTTTGCGAAATCTGTAACTTTATTTAATGATGTTATTCCATTTCCCTCATTTAAATAATAATTTATTTACAAGCAAGGCAATAATATTTTTATTATGCTTTAAAATGAATATTTTTAGCTTTTTAATAATTTAGTGTAGACAAGTAATTTTCTGTTACCTTTATGAATACTACTGTTTTTTAATGTGCATGAAAATAACGTTTCCCATTCATAGCTAATTTATCTTAATATGACTTTAACAGTAAAATAGTAGTTTTTCTATTTTACATTAAATTAATTTGGAATTACTTGTAGTAATTATATAGTAAATGGATCAATTTTTTTGTAAAATTGTTTTAGTAAATTTATTAGTAATTTCAATATTTTGGTTCAATAATATTTGAACAAAATACTAATAGAAAATTAATATATTTTATTGGATTTTTTTTCACATTTTTGTTAACTTGTAGTGTTAATTAGAATATTTTGATTGAATGTTTTTCTAATAAAGCAAGTAAAAATGTATGTAAACTAACTTTTGGTAATTTTGTATTCATTCTTAATCTTCTAACTAAATATTATAAATGTCCAAAGTTCAAGGTATACCAAAAACGTAGTTATTTAATATAGATTTAGTAACGAAATTATAAAAAAATATAATATACATTCAATGGCATATTTTTTAACAGTTGCCATATATTTAAATAACATATTTTTTACTAAAGGCTTCGTCCTTGCAAATATTTCCGTTAAGAATCAACAACAACTACAAAAAAAAAACAAGAACAGGAGCTAATGACGAAGAAACGCGGAACCGACAGAAATATTAAATGCAGTTAAGGAAAGCCGTCGGAAGAATCTAGAACAAATTGCATAACACAATTGCTGTCTTCGTACCTTTGCGCGCATTACGCAACACTGCGGTAACCTTCGAGCGATTGACCCGACCTTTGCAATCATCATACTTGCTTTATTTTCCCTCAGAGGATTGAGCGAAAAGGAACAAAGATAAAAAAAGGTTCGCATTGACGTCAATGCAGCTTTTGTTTCTCCCATTTTTCTGACCGGTTTATTCTTTGATTTTTTTGCTTTATTTTGATGGTGCACTCACCGATACACGAACGGCCCAATTTCCTGCAGCCTGGGTTTTTCCCCCTGACTCAGGAATGTCTCCGGATTGGTCATATTGAAGATGTACACCTTCGTCAGTCGGATGACACCAGGTTTCTGCCAGTACTGGAAGCTCAGCGATCCGTTCCACAGTCGCAATTGCTGCAGCAAAGTTAAAAGATTAACACTCAATAAATTTAACTTTATCGATGTTTACATACCTTCAAGATTAAGTAGTCAATCCATGGTATTGAGGAGAAAATTATGCCCATCGTTAGAGTGAAAATTCCTAAGAATATCACAGCTAACCTACCTGAAATTAAACATTTGTTAACATTATAAAAATATACAGCTCAAACTTTGTCTCAATTTATCATTAAGTTACAATAAAATTTTTGAATTAATTTACAATATGATACAAATATAAATAAGAGGAAATTTTAAAATCAATCAACTCGAACATTGAAAAATCATCTAAACAAACAATTAACAGCGTTCAATGATCACAAATCAAGAATGTCAAAGCAACAGAAAAAATATAATGTGAAACAATAACACGAGGAAACTATGTTTACGTAATTTGCAGTCGTATAAATTGTTGTGATCAAAAGACGACACTGAAATTATAAATTAGTGCACGTTAATGGGAAGTAAAAAAAATGTGATAATGTTATTTAGCAAATGGTTTGCTGAGAAATGCAATTAATTACAAACTACAGATTATTTGCAATTATTTCAGATGTCTGTTGCATAAACATATTACGCATTTTCTATTTTCTATGTAAATAGTGTAATTCATAAATTATTATTGAAAATGTTGTTTTTCGTATACAAAATTCACAGCAAAAGAAATATATAACTTTACTACAACAATTGAAGTACAAAATCATAAAACTTCAAATAGTTAAGTCAGAAGTCTTAAGTACAAAATTGAAAATTTTCATTTATCAAAATAACTTTGAAATCAATTTTAAACTTTTATTTATCTTTACAAAAGTGCAACTACTTAAATGTTAATATATTAAATTTAATGCAGTAAATTCAAACTTTTCATTACTAAAAATAACTTTTAAACTATCATCAACTTTGATTAACATTTTGACTTTATTACAAATTAAGTACAAAGTTTAAACTTTTCAATTAAAAAAGTTACATTGAACTAAATTTTTAACTTTCATAAATCTCCACAAAATTCAACTGAAATTTAAATAAGAAAATTGAAATATTTTACTACTAAATTTAACTTTTAAATAAAGTTCAACTAATTAACTATTAACATTTTAAGTTTACTGCAGTAATTTATGTAAGAAAATGAGAGTTTTAGAATCTTCAAAAAAATTTGCAAAAAAAAATTATACACTATTTATTAAAAATATTTTTTAAAGTTTTAGAATCTTCAAAAACATTTGCAAAAAATATACTTTATTATCGAAAAATTCTAATCAAATCCTTAATAAAAAATTATATAAAAATTATTTCCAAATTAAATTCTACTCTACAAAAATCAATAAAATCTACATTTTTAAATTAAGATTCAAGTATTATCGTATTGTTATTATTGATTTACTATTAAATCTATACTTTCATTGAGAATTTCCTTCTTTTCTTACTTTCTCATTATAAAAAAAACAACAAAAAACGCCAATATCAATGTACAATTAAATATTAATGCAGGCAATTGCACGAGAAGCGATAATTATCATATAATTACTTATCACGAGCAGCGGTCGATACCCTTGAATTACTTTCGCTAAGGCCAAATTCCAACTTATTCCGTAAACAAACAACATCCAAAGCTACAAAATCAAATACACAAATATTTCAATCAGTTTACATAACAAATTGTTAATTTTTTTTTTTTGACAAATTAATATTTAACTAATTATTTTCATTTTTTTTTCCCAATTTATTTGATAGTAAAGACCAATAAATTTAATTTTTGAATTAAATATTTAGTAATAACTCGCAAAGTGCGGTTTCGATCAGTCCGAAAACACTTGAAAACTTCATTTAGCGCCCATTTGAATATTTGGGGCTCACTTGATTTAAGAGGTCCCAGACTCTTGCAAAATAAACTTTGGCTGTTGATTTATATGAACTTATATTATGATATTTTGTTTTCTATGATGTTTAGTATGATTTCTATGACTTTTTAAGGAATTTCTAAGAGTTTTCTGTATGATTTCTAAGGAATTTTTATGATTTCAAAATTTCTATGAAAAAAAAAACAAGAGAGAGAGTATATTTTGAAATTAAAGCTAAAACAGTAAATGAAAATCAATCAAACTAATTCATTAAAAAACTAAAAAGAAGCAAAGGAATTGCTTTAAGCAGAGAATGTGAATGAATATATCCCTGATTTAAGTAAGTGTTTAGAAATCCTTTTCGATGTTAACAGGAAAGAGGCCAAATTACTGCGGCGAATCATAAGATTCGGAAAGCTGAATTGAGAAGAGAAAACTGCAATTTGGAGAAAGCTCTTATTTCATATATATATAAATCGTTTACAATTAATAAACTTTGTGATATGATGCATTTCTTGTACTATTTCCAATTAATATCGTAGACTTAATTGGTATCAAGATAAATTGAATAAGATTTTCCTTCATTTTCTTAAGAAAACGTAAATTAATTAGTAAATACTTGGATTTCACTTTAACACTTTAAATGTTTGAATTTTAAGAATAATTTAATATTAATATTCATTTCAATTTATAATTTTAATTACATTTACAAATCGTTATTTTCTTAGTTCAATTTATTACTAACCGATATATTTGATATTAATATTAATTTGAAATCAATAAATTTTTATGTTCACGTTATATAAATTTTATTGTAAATCAAGTTTTATAAATTACTTTTTCTTACTATTCAAAAAGTTACATTTTCTCCATTCAATTAAATTTCAACATATTTTTATTACATATACAACAAAATGCTCGCATTTACAATTTTATACACTCTAACATTATTGTACATTTCTCTATATTTTTAAGTTATTCCAATATTATTGTAATCACTAAGATTTTTAAATTATTATCATGAATTTGTTCAATTATTTTCAAAATGAAA
Source organism: Nicrophorus vespilloides (assembly GCF_001412225.1). Taxonomy (NCBI): domain Eukaryota; kingdom Metazoa; phylum Arthropoda; class Insecta; order Coleoptera; family Silphidae; genus Nicrophorus; species Nicrophorus vespilloides. The sequence goes on from NW_017099526.1 coordinate 81,898, forward strand.
AACTTACGTGACTTGATTTTTTTAATCCATCGTTTAACTTTATCACCCTTCTTGTTGATCTGATTCTCAAGCAAAATTTGATTTTCATACTTCAGCAAATAATCGGCCACAGTGTTGTAAGTCATGTTGTAAAAAGTTCACTACCGAAATTAGTTTCCCAACAAATGTTTTTTCCTTTGCAAATATTCTCGCCTACTACTAGTTAAAGATCACCACTATAAGAGATGTCAAGATACTCTGAATGATCTGATCAGATCGAGAGCGCAATATTGAATGAATAACATTGTGCACCTATGATATGATAAATACTAAAAAAACACGCAATTAATTTGCTTCGATCATTAAGTGGAACTTAGTAGTTTCGACAGAGAGGGAATTCACAACGGAGACGACGTCTGTATTATTATGATGTTGCTATAATTACGACGACCATACTTGACTTGATTTTAACGGATTGTTTTTTTTAATGCAGTTTCAATAACCAGATTTTTCTTTTCGTGCAAAATACAATTTCGATATTTCTTGATCAACAAAACAAACTAACTAATCTACATTTATAATGAATTTATTTTTTTATCAAATTTTAGAATTCTTGTTAGAATTGTAAATTAATTCATTAATATGCACATTTTACAATTTGTGCAAATTCTTCAATTTAAAATCAAAACATTTGTTTTATATTCTAACAAATTTACATTTTTAATTTAGTTGCAATTGAATTAACCCTTTCCGGACGTGCACATTCAGAATTAAGTAAAGTTGGGCGAATATATCCGCCGTTTGTCCAAAAAGTGGTTAAGTGAGTTTAATTTTTCATTTAGTCAATTTCTCCAATTTGAAATCAATAAATTTATTTTATATTCTAAACAATTTTAAAGTTCTTGTTAGCAAATTTTTACTTATAAAACGTTTATTATGTTATTAGTTTTGTAATTGAATTGATAAATATATATTCCGGACTGTTTGAAACCGGACTAATACATATAACAAATGAGAAATAAAAGCAATTATTTATAAAAAAAAATGTGAAATTTTTCTGAATTAAAATTTAGTTTATTTTCAAATTTTCAATCCGGACTGTGTGAGGAATTGCTTTGAAATAAACACATTTTTCTTTTTGCCTAAATTTTCCAATTTCAAATCAGAATAAAAGAAAGCAATGATTTTCTAATTATTTTACAAAAAGTCATATGTATAATTTATTGGTGAGATGAGATGTTGGAGATGTAATTGAATTAATAAATAATTTTAAAGGGAAAGCACTTGGAAAGCAATAACCGTGGGAAAAGAGCGTTGTTTTCTTCTTTAAGTTGCGGTTAAAGTGTAAACTGCGGATGAATGGATAGTAAACTAGCATTTGCATCTATTGAGGTAATTAGGCCGCAAAAGAATACACATTTTTTTTACTATTAGTCTCAAGAAATTGCGGATGAGAAGAGTATCTGATTACAGGATAATATGAACATTAGAAATTTCTACTGTACGAATATAATTTGATTAAATGTAAGAAAAACTTATAAACAGAAAGGACAAAAATATGAATTTATTTAATTAAATTGATAATAATTTAAATTTCGACGAAAAATATAAGAATAATCAAATATTGAGATGAAACACATTATTATAAAATTTGACTATTATACTATTATACAAAATTTACACACAAAAATATGTTTATTTAATATGTATGAGTTTGTTATATAATAATACTCAAATATTGATTATTATTATCATTATGAAATTAAATAAAATATTTGTTGAATTAATCAATTTACAAATAAAAAATTATATTGGATGTTACGAAAACATTAATTAATTATTGAAAAATTGATGTAAAAATTCTTACAGGTTATTTATTAATTATTGTTCGAAAACGACAATAATACATATTAATCAATTCATTAATTTAATCATTGCCAAATATTGAATGAATTGTTTGCATCCTTCTGACGTCAATTAAGAAAAACAGATTTCTTTTTATTATATTTTAATCTTTATCTTAAACCTGTCTGATTGATTCTCAATTCATATTATTCAACTGAATTAAGGCTAATTTATAAGAAATGCATTAAGATACGTATTCACTTGCACTACAATTGTAATTATATGCACGTGCATAACTAATGATCGGTGATTACGTCGCATTCTGATTAACGTAAATTTTGTTTGTTTGCAAATGTAATTAAAAAAAAATCCATCCAAGTTAATTAACGTTAGGTCATGATAATAAACTCAAATTTCATTCAAATATAGAAAATTTTGTTCAAAAATACAATTTTATAAAAAACAAAATATCAAGTTGTAATATAAAAACTAAAATCGTTTGAAATATATTCAAAAATGAATGAATTTTGTAGTCTAATTTTGCAATTTTATAACGAAATTCTTTGAGAGAAATTCTGAAATAAATACAATTTATTTGTCCAATTTAAAGACAAATTATGAGATTTTTTTTAAAGATCTTTCAAATACAGTTTGAAGAAATAAATTTGTATTTAAAAGAAAATATCATTGCACAAAAACCAAATTCAATTGAAGTTTTGTTAAACAAATTTTTCAACTCATTTTTCCTAATAATTATTTTGTTTTTGTGAAACTTTACATTGAAATAATCAAAGATGATTTAAATTTCAAGATTCAACTGAATAAAATTTTATAATATTTTTGTTTCTAATCAAATTTAATACAGTTTCAATGAAATTTTTTATGTCTAAAAATAATGAAAGTAATTGTAATAATGATACTCACTGTATTTGACTTTTTGCGAGATGAGCATTTGCATTTTCGGTTTTCCAGAGAAGAGCCGATTCCTTGCATTCTGTCCAACCACCCTTAGGGTCGACTTGTGCGTCATTTATCCTGGCACAGGTCAATCTGGAATAGAAAGAAAAAGAAAAGAAAATCATTGCATGAGCAAATTAAATTTAATTGCATTTAGAAACACAATTGACGTATTCCTTAATTGCACATTACATAATGTGCATTATAGTTAATTTTTGTTAAAAAACGATACAAGAAGTAGCAATTTTTTCCAAAAAGTATATACCAAAAAAAAAAAAAATAAGAAATAGGAATACGTTTCGTTGTTGTAAAACCTCGCATAGTCCGGATAATCAGTACCGCCAATATCCCGGACTGTTTGAATCTGCACGAAAAGAGATTTGACTGCATAAAAAGGAAAATAAATTAATGAATATATTAGAATATTGTGTATAGAAATGTTTATTTAGTCATTTTTTTTTAATTCGTTTTGAAATTTTGAAACAGGACTATAGACAATCCCGACTGCTCGAAACCGCACTATACGAGACATTAATTATTACAATTTAGATCGATTTGTGTGTCATGTATCCTGTGACAAGTTAATCTGGAAGAAAAAAATGAAAAAGAAAACATAGCATACGCAAATTGAATGCAATTAAGGAAACACGTCAATTACACTTTGAACTTAAAAATTACATTTAGGAAAATATTCATATTTTATAATTATAGTAAATTTTTGTTAAAAACGATACAAGAAGTATGAATTTTCTCCAAAAAAATATAATAAGAAATAGGAATACGTTTCGTTGTTGTAAAACCTCGCATAGTGCGGGTAATCAGTACCGCCAATATACCGAACTATTTGAAACCGAACTAATCGAGGACTTTAAATCTGCACTAAAAGAAACTTGACTGCACAAAGGAAAATAAATGCACATTTGTGAATAAAATAGAATATTTTGTGTACAAATGTTTTAGTATTGTTTTTGTCAATTATTTAATTTGTTTTGAAATTTTCAAACAGGACTTTAGTTAATCCGGACTGATCGAAGCCGCACTGCGTCATTTATTCTATCACAAGTCAATTTGGAATAGAAAGAATGAAAATAAAACATTGCATACGCAAATTGAATGCAATTAAAAAAAACACGTCAATTACACTTTGAACTTTAAAATTACATTTACGAAAATATTCATATTTTATAATTATAGTTCATTTTTGTTAAAAACGATACAAGAAGTATCAATTTTCTTGTTCTTCTAAAACCTTGCATAGTGCCAATATCCCGGACTGTTTGAAACCGGACTAATCGAGGACTTTAAGAACGTACTAAAAGAGACTGTTTACAAGGGGAAAAAAGATCAGAACAATAATTTTGTGCATATTTTTTTTAGAATTTACTAAGTCAATTTTTAGTTGAAATCCGTACTGATCGAAGTTGCATTATACGAGACATTTCTTATTACATTATGATAAAGAATTCTTATATTCATATTTTGACAAAACTCATTCATACACAATCTTTAACAAACAAAAATTGTTATGTTTTTGACCCAAATATTAAAGTGTCTACAGAAACAGCAAATGAAAAAAAAACATATTGTAACATGTTCATTAGCGAGTCGCAAATGATATTCGCATGCAAAAGTGCAACAGTGCAAGGTTTTGCGACATTTCTAATTAAACGTTTTTCATAATGTAATTTTTCAATAATTTCGCTTCTGCATTCGCGTTAATGCATTTACCCAGAATCAATCAAACACAATTATGTGCTTCATTTTGTTTTGCAATTTTGCAAAAAAATTATAACGATATTTTCTAATTAACAATATCGGATGTTTATAAGCACGAAATCAATTATAATTAATAGATTTTATACAACGCGTGCAAGTTATTAATGTGAATATTAATTTATTGTTTACATTTTTGTATTAAACTCTATAATAATCATATAACATTGAAATGAAATACTAAAAATATTTGTCGTATAAAGTAGAAAGTTCCAAACAAACATAAATAAAAGAGAGAAAAAAACGGTGAAGTTTCTTAGTATTATTACGTTTTTTAATATGACAATTTTTTTTTGATTTACTGTAACAGTTTTATTAAATTAAAATAAACGAGGAAGGCAATTAAAATGTCATTTTTATTTAATTAATTGAAAGCGTTTTTTCTTGAACAAAAAAAAAATGAGAATTTTCATCTTTCATTTCTACGTACTAAATCAACATTAAACAACAAATTAAATATTGGCCACGTTTTCAAAATATGATTAAAATTTTGACGACAGAAGAAAAATTTAATATTATTATTTGTTTTATAATGTTTGTCATTTTTTTTTTGTTTATCTAATGAATTCTAATGAAATTTTCTTTAAATTTTCCAAAATTTTCATTCATAATATCATTTTTTTAAATAAATTATAATTGTATAATAAAATTACTTAATATAAATTTATTACAGGAAAATCAACTTAAAATTATTGAAATGACAGAAAATTATTCAATGAAATGTATAAGTTACATAATTATCGAGCGAAGGGGTTAAATTTATTGAATTCGTGCTCTCCGCTTTGAACACACTTTTGTCACTTTCTCCTCAACATACGTTTAACTTTTGCACGACAAACTGCAGCAATATTTCCGCACAATAAATATCTCAATTATGTAACGAACGAAATTGTTGTCTACGAATTATATTTTCTCATTTTTTTTTAAAAACATTGTTGTTTGTAAAATTAATTCTGATTTATAAAAAACAAAATCATATAAAAAACAAACAAATATTGAAAATTACTTGCAAATTAATTATGTACGATCATCTAATTACAAGTAAAATAATTATGATGAAAATTTCTAGTGACTTGAACATAATTTACATAAAATATGTTACAAAAAAAAACATTTAAATCATATCAAATGTAATTAAGCATTAATATAATTTTTTAAATGAAAAATTATCTAAAACTATAAATTAACTACTATAAATTCAAAAAGTTATAAAAGAATTCTTTATGCAAATTACCTCAATGACAAAACATTCCTATTTTTGCAATCAATCTTTACGAAATAAGCGGCATTTCGCAAATGAAAAAAAAAAGATATTGAAATGGAGCACTTTCTTTTCCTTTTTCTTCCATTTACGTTATTGTCGTTCTTTTACTATATACCAGGAAACGATTAGAGTCGACAAGCGTTTCTGTTCTAAAGACAATCGGTCATGTGTGGTTGAGTCTCCCCGATCCAAAACAGCACTTTCTTTGTTGCCCAATGCTGCCTGTCGTCTCTTGTATCCGAGGATGCAAGATTCCTTCAAAAGCCTCAATTAGAGTATGCATTTTGTGCTTTTCTCCTTCGACTCTTCGAAATATTTCATAAATAGAGAGCAAGTCCGGTAATCATGGAAAAATAATATTCACGCACTGATAACTCTTCGGTGCGCATTTATTCGGTGTCTCAATACCAAGTTTGTTATATAAGAAACATTCTTCTCTTCGCTCTAGAATCCATAGGAAATATCTATGATTTCCTATTAAAATTGTAATAAAAATTCTGCTTTACTTCATTGGAAAATCATCAGGAGAATGAGTTTGATAAAATTAATTTAGTTTTATTTCCTCAATATTGAATCAGGTATACTCAATGAAGAATTATTTAGGAAAATTGTTAAAAAAATTACTTTCTAATTGATTATTATGAATCAACTTTATTTAATTAGGAATTGTTCAAGAAATTTGTCAAAATTATATAAAATTTCCAAGAAATTTTTTGAAAATATCCAAATTTTTCTCGAATGAATCTACTCCAATTCAAACAATTTTGGATATTTTCATAAAAACTGATTTACTTAAATGTGTTGGATAACATTAATTAATGGTAAATTATTCAAGAAAATTATTGTAATTTTATAAGGTTTCATCCCCAAACAGAAAGAATTATTTAAGAAAATTGTTAAAAATTTTGCTTTCTAATTGATTATTATGATTCAACTTTTTAATTAAGAATTGTTCAAATTATATAAAATTTCCTTTAAAATTGACACTAATAATTTCGTTTTATTTAATTAGTAATTATGAAAATATCAAAAATTTCCTCGAATCAATCTATTCCAACTCAGACAATTTTAGATATTTTCATAAAAACTGTTTTACTTAATTGAGTTTGATAACATTAATTTAATGGTAAATTATTCAAGAAAATTGTTGTAAATTTATAAGATTTCTATTAGAATTATCAATATTGATTCATGTATATTTAATGAAGAAGTATTTAGGAAAATTGTTAAAAATGTTGCTTATTATGAATCAAACATTATTTAATTAGGAATTGTGCAAGAAATAATATAAGATTTCGTTTCAAATTAACACTATTAATTCAGTATTATTTAATTAGTAATTATTCAAGAAAATTGTTGAAAACATCCAATATTTTCTTGTATGAATAATTCTAATACAGTTTTATATATTTGGAAATTATTCCAGAAAATTATTCGAAATATATATAAAAAAAATAATTTCTTTTATTCTTTTGCTAGTTTATTAATTATAAAATTATTATTTAGCCAATAAATTATTATTTTATAATTATTGAGCAAAATTGTTGAAAATTTTTATTTAATGAACAATTATCAAATCATTATTATTGAAATAATTATAGTTAATAAATTATTACTTATGAATCTATAATCAAAAACTAATAATGGGAATTTATTTAGGAAAATTGTTGTAAATTCCTTTCAAATCTGTAACAATGATTCAGCTTTACTTAATTGGGAAAATATTGTGGAAAATTGTTGTTGGGAAATCTTTCATGTCTTTAGGGAAATCGTGACGAGGCGAGGCGTTTTATAACGCCTCGGTGCGTTTTGCACGCATATTATACCATATTTTTCATTTATAATTGTCGAAAGGAAAAATACCTTAATTTTCCGGGAAAAAATATATTAAAACGACGCGGTTAATATATAAAAAACATAAAATAAAGTACGTGTTGCGTGGAACGAGTTAATTTAACTTAATGGCGTTTCGCAAATTTCAACGCGATTCTGTACAGCACGTAATTAATGTTAATTAATAAATGCTTTAATGTACATTTTTATTAGAAATTAAAAATAAATAAATACAGTGGAAGCGAGGTTTTACGAGTTTAATCCGTTCCAAAATTTCCGTTTTTTTACTCGTACAGTGAAACATACAAAAAAAGTTTGTTATATAAGTAACATTCTTCTGTTCGCTCTAGAATCTATAGGAAATATCTATGATTTCTTATTAAAACTGTAATAAAAATTCTGCTTTACTTCATTGGAAAATCATCAGGAAAATGTTTTGAGTTTGATAAAATTTATTTTATTTTATTTCCTCAATATTGAATTAGGTATATTTAATGAAGAATTATTTAGGAAAATTGTTAACAATTTTACTTTATAATTGATTATTATGAATCAACTTTATTTATTTAGGAATTGTTCAAGAAATTTGTTAAAATTATATAAGATATCCCACAGTGTCCAGAAATCCATCACTGGGACACGACACAAGTTTTAAAAATGATGTAGCAGGCGCGAAATCCGGGACTTCTCTTCTCATCGTCACTCGTTATGCGAAACGTCGCTCGTTAAGCGAGTCATTTTTCGTACAATTCATTTTGCTCGTTAAGCGAGATTCCACTGTACTTATTTAAAAAAAAAACAATTGAAATTGGATTAAAAAAAATGATTTTGTGACCATATGAATTATAAAGTTATAAACTAAATTAGAAAATAAAGATATTTTATAGTTTCTAATTTTTACAAAAGTTACTGAAAAATTACTATAGAAGACAACAGTCGTATTGAAAAAAGATTATTCACGTAATTTCATTGAAATTTAATAAAAACTTATGTAAAAAAAAATCATTCTTAAAATTGTAATTATTTTAAATACATTAGTAAATCTCATTTGAGTGACAATTTGTAAATAAATATTGTTGTAGTAAAAAAAACTATCTTTAATGCACGTACAAAAGATTTAAATTGACATTTAACAAACTATTACCTTGTAGAGAATTTATTGGATTCTGATGCAAATTATTGAATCCTAATGCGAAAAACAATCGAATGCAAATGAAACGAATTTTTGTTGAAATTCTCATTTCGATTATTTATTTACATTTTTTTTTATTTTCTGCCAATATTCATTTAGTTGTTTGTTTGTATTATCAATATTAGAAAAACCTCGCATAGTTCGCGTTTTCAGTTTACCCAATAACCCGGACTAATCGAGGAACTAAAAATAAAGAGCACAAGAAAATAATAATTATATACAGTAAAAACTGTTTTCGTAATAGAAACCGCATAAAAAAAATCGCACAAAAAAAATATTCGAAATTTTCATAAATTCTTACTATATAACAAATACTTTTGTACAATACATTAGAAAAACTTTTTTTTGTGTAGTGGACCAAATTAAAAAATCACAATTAGATTGACATAAAACCATTTTCAAAACATTTAATTTCTCATTGTACATATAAAAGAAATTTAAAAAAAATCACATACATAATTCACTTCTACTCCAGTTACTCCAAATTGTGCATTTTCTTGTGATGAATTGGTTCAAAATTGACTAACAAAATCGTTTGAGCTGGCGTACATATTCACACTGATATAAAACATTACAATGGTAACAACAACAGAATTGGTTGAATTTCATCAACCGCATAAAAAAAAATCGCATAAAAATTGATTCTACTGTAATAATAAATAATAATTTTTTGTGTGCAATTATTTTAGAATTAATTTTACTGAATTAAAATTTAGTTTGTTTTGAAATATGTAAACATATTGAGTAATTAAAACTGTTAATTATTGGCACGAATTTCTGAAAATCTCGTTATGCTATTTTTTTTAGGATTGATTGCGTCAATAAGACAATTGGTAGAAAACACGTCGTTAATTGCAGTAGGTGAAGTGATGGTACTTTTTTTTTCTCGAAACTGTCGCAAACGTCGTCAATAAGTTATTACAGAATGAGGCAATTATTCTAAATGTCCAATATCAAACAATAACATTTTCGTTCTAGAAAAAAAAAAGTATGCATCTTTATGTAATAACAATATCAACCGTTCATCAATACTTAGTTTAAGTTTTATTTATACCAATAAAAGATCGTGTAATTTGTTCAAATTAATTATATGTAATTAGTATTTGATGCTTACTAATTACATATTACGTTTTAATTCTATAAAGTTTTATCAATATAAAAAAGTAATCATTTATACGTATAGTTTAGAACATTTTTAATGATATGAGAAGAAAGTTATAGACTTAAATAATAGCATAAAATAAGAAAGTATAAATAATTAAATTAATTTGAAATAACTTAAGAATCTAAAATTGAAAATCTCATTAGAAAAATATCACAAAATTTATAGTTTTTCGTAAATTCGCTTTAAAAAAAAATGATCAGAATAATCAAATAAAAATCTTACCGAAAATTGGATTTTAAATATTTCTTTAATTAGATCCCATTACGTGCCTCAAAATTGTTTACTTTTTGGTAGATTTCACTTCAAAACTTTTATTTTATATTTAATTTTGCATTTTGACAAATCAAAATTATCAACAAAATGACAGTTTCCATTAGTTACGATTTTTTTAATTAACAAATGCGCAATGATATATACGATTTGTTTCATTATAATTTATTACGTTGTGTCAATTTGTTAAAGTGTCGCAATTAAACCGAGATGGCGCAAATCAAAATAAAGCAATTATTGAAAAATTATATTAATTTTAGTTTTAGTACATAATGAAAAATTATTTGTATTTATTAAATTTAATATTATTCAGTTTTCTACAAGATTATATAGTTTATTAATAAATTTCTTAAATATCTAAATTTACCGCGAAAAAAATGGCGGCAAATTTAAAATACAAGTTCGGTTTGGGACACCCTTTATTACTTTATATGGATTAATTATACAAAATTGTTGCATTAATTGTAATTTACTAAGAAAGTTGAAACTTGAAAAAAAAAATGAGCAGTAAAATTTAATACTGTAATTATTTTTATATCTTTTGTTGAAGTATGTGTTTAATTTATTTTTTTTAAAACAGTTGTAATTAACCAGTGTACACTTATAATTAAATTATGCAAACGACGGCTCATTTGTATACAAATAAATCAAAGCATACTCGTAAATCTCCGCAAATTTCTCGTAGCCATAACACCGAACCTAGACCTTCTTCGATCACGGCACTATTTAACCTACTCTGAACTTTGACCCGAATTCATCTCGCGTCACAAAAAAATACCAACACTTTCTCCCGTCTCCACAAAATTCCATCGCAAATCATCTTAATACGCAGACAACAATACCATCTTAAGACTGCGATCTTGACATTTCGCAAAACGATTGCGTAATACAATAACGAGATCGAGATTTGAAGCACACGAGACGTTAACAGAAAAAATAATCGGTTTCGTTTTCATTTTCCATTAGAAGAAAAAAATGTAAGTTTAGTCTCATTAATGTATACACGCAGTTAAAACAATCACGAGATTGGTTAATTAAAATTCACGATCTTTATACCATATATCATTAGCGGTAGTTAAGTGATGGTTGTCTTTGGAATACTGATGAGTGTGTGTTTATGAGACCGGCATAATAAGTTTAGCAGCAGAAAATGAAAACATTTTAAGAGCGTAAACAATTCACGAAGAAGGCAATTACTATAGATGGTATTGTTGTTTGTGCTTAGGTAAAATGTCACTAGTTTTGCTTCATATTAACTTATAATTACTTCATTCATTTATGCTCATGAAATAATCAAATTATTTCATTATTTATTTGTTTCTTTTACGTTTTTAATTAATAAATTTGTTTATTATTGTGACTTACTTGTGTACTGATGTATTTCTTTTCTTTGTTGACTAAATTACTTCATGATTTATTTGTTATTCCGAGACTAAAAGTTAACGTTTTTATGCTTATTTATCAGTTAAAATTTTACATGTTTTAACTCAGGTAACCGTTATTTTATAATTTGCTTAAATTTTTTCGTGTTCTTTTTCTGCTCAAAGTTAACGTTTTTAATTAAAAACTTTATAATTGTGATGTTATTTTTTATTCAAATTTACATTAATGTATTTATTATTTATTTATAATGAAAATTAACAACAACTAATGATTATCATATAATTTTAACGTTTTTAATTAATATTTTTTAATAAATTAGTTAAAAAATCATTAGTTAAAATAAGACAATTTTTTTCTTTAAATTTGCAAATTAATCAAATTATTCTATGACTTTATGCTAAAAAATTAACAATTTTATAAATATGTTAAAGCTTAATTATAAGTTAAAATTTCAATAATTTTAAATTTTGGTTTTAACGTTGTGATATTATTTGTAATGTTTCTTTTTTTTTTAGTTAAAATGTTACAACTCTTACTTCAGAATAACTTTTAATCATTTTTGCTAAAATTTATAAAATTATTTCATAATTTATATATTACTATTTATTCTAGAAATTAAAGTTTTACTTCTAATTAATTTGAGATATACTTATACATTAATGTAATTATTTTCGTTATATTTTCTTATAATTATTGATTTTATTTCAGTTTAAATTTATGAAATTATTTCATGATTTATGTATTATTTGTTTATGCTCAAAATTAAAGTTTTTCTTTAATAATTATTAAACTGAGATTTTCTAACTAAAACTTAAACGTGTTTTGTGTACATCCATGTAATTGTTACTTTTCTTTTACTTAAATAATTAGACTTTCTTGTAATTATTTAATTAATTTCTGTTAAAATTTTGTTAATTTTACTTTCGAAATTAACGTTTTTCTTTATAAATTATTAAACTGATTCTTTGTAACTAAAACTTACAAGTGTTTTGTGTACTTCCATGTAATTGTTACTTTTTTTTTACTTAAAGAATCAGATTTTATTCTAATTATTTAATGAATTTCTGTTAAAATTTTGTTAATTTTACTTTCCAAATTAACGTTTTTCTTTATAAATTATTAAACAGAGACTTTGTAATTAAAACTTACATGTGTTTTATGAACTTCCATGTAATTTTTAGTTAAAAAATCAAACTTTCTTGTAATTATTTATTTAATTTCTGTTAAAATTTTGTTAATTTTAATTTCAAAATTAACATTTTTCTTTATAAATTATTAAACTGAGAATTTGTAAATAAACCTTACATGTGTATTGTATACTACCACATAATTGTTACTTTTCTGTTACTTAAACAATCAGATTTTCTTGTAATTAACATTTGTCTTTACAAAATTGAGACTTTGTAACTACTAAGACTTACATGTGTATTTTTATTGCTTATGCACTGTATTGTTTCCTTTGGTTTCTGAACTGTTTATTGGCACTGAGTAAGGAATCGAATAAGAGTTTTCGGGTTGGACCGAAAACCTTATTTCTGAAGATGTACACTACACTGCATTCAAGAAACACCTCCGGTTCTATGTACACTCCACCGCTCATCAGACGCTCACGCAGAACTGAATCTTTTGGTAAGTAATTGGAAATGCTCAATCTTCGAAACGCACCGCCTTCCAAAAATTCAAAACAAAAAAGGAACTGCTTGATATCAAATTTGTGTTTTGCTTTTTTTCTTTAAACTAATCTACAAACAACAACAAAAAAATAGCGACCGACAAATTTAAAGACAGCAATTTTTAATTAATTGCACAAGCAACAAACTGCTCTCATTAATCTGTATTTGTGTTTTAATTAGTCACACTAAATGTTAAATCTGTAATGACCTCTAATCAAACAACGAATTTGTATCACAATTTATTTATTTATAAGCATTTGATATGTCCGAAATAAGCAGAAATGTATCCATAAATTAACGAATTGATGTCAACTTTTTTTTTGGATCTTATTCAAAACTTATTCAATTTCTCATTTTCTTTAATTTAATAAACTTGGAGCGATGATTATCAAACAATTCAAGGCATTTAAAGTTCATCACAGTTTACACGTTTTACGACGTAAAATAGTATTATTACGTATAGATTTATATACGTAATAATACTACATTAATGCGTAGCTTTTTCTTTCAACCTAATGAATTATATAATTAAGTAATTTGTAAACAAAAATCTGTGTATTTTGTTGACTATTTCGTAATTTATTGAGTTTCATTCACAGATTCAAAATGATTATTTCAAAGAATTTTTATTACTACAAATAATCAATTCGCAAATAAGAAAAAAACTAATTAATTATATAATCAAGTAGATTGTGATCAAGTTTCTGTATACATTTAGATGTTGCCTATTTCGTAATTGATTAATTCTAATTCATTAATTTAAAAAGATTTATGTTTCAGGATATTGTCTTTCTTAAATTGGATTAATATTATAATAAAACAAAAAAAAAATGGGTATTATGTCATAGTATATTTCATTTACAATTTTATTTCTTCGAATCTAATGGTGGTAAACTTTTTGGTAAACTTCTTCCCAATTGAAGTTTTTACCATTATATTCATGTGTGATTTGCTGGTTGGTTACCGTCTTTTAGGATTCGAACCGGTGTCCTCGGAATCGTGGATAAGGAGACGAATGATTATATAACACTCAATAGACAGCATTACTATTTCGAATAATTTAAAAACGTGTTCCGTTATTTTATTTCCGTGTTTTTATTCAGAAACCTTGAAATTTTTGCTTTGCTTTTCATTTATAATTAAAAATGAACGCAAAGTTCATTTTAGAAAACTCTTAAATTAAAATTATAATATTTAAAAGAAACATATTACTATTTTTATTTGATTCATTTTGTCATAAATTTTAAATTATTATGTTGATTTCTTTACTAAGATTTGTGCAAAGTCTCTCGTGTTTATTAATCAATTCAATAATAAACTAAAAGAAATCTTCCTTTAACGCAAATTAAAGGAAAGTTTTATATTTGTTCATAATTGTTATTTTGCTGACTACCTGAATAATGAACTAAAACTATACTTGTTAGTTCGAGGAAATTTACATATTTTTTGTTGAAGCTGTGAAAACAACAATTTATATGTTAATAAACTAGTTAAATTAATGAATTGATTGAATGAAGCAAAAATTGTGAATTAAACAGTTTTTTTTTCTCCTTTAAATTATTCAATAAATTTATAGCCGAATAGTTACGTCGCCCTACCCAGGAGCTAGTGGACACAGGTTCAAATCCTGGTCATTTCAGGCCCTTTGTGAGCCCTCTCGGTGCTTGTAGCAATAAAGCCTTTGTTCATCATAGATGGACAGTCAAATTTACTCAGTGTTCAAATTGATGATTTTTTTATTGAGAATTTTCTTGAAATAATAATAATAATAATAATAATTTATTGGCCAAACATCGATACATAAGAAGAAGAAAAAAAAAGTACAATTTATACATAAATAAATTTTAACATACAATAAAAAAATATATATTAATAGGCTGGCCAAAGGGCTAACGACCTAGTTGAAATAATATATTTTCACGAATCTTGTTAAGTTTCCCATTCAAAATGTATCCACAATAAACAATGTTTAACTTTTTTACAACAACATCATTACGTTCCCGTACTATTTGAAACCGGACTAATCGAGAATTTTAAAACCCCTCTTATATATATCTACTGCTTTTTAATGTACACATTACAGAAAAAGACTTGAGTGTGCAGAGAGAGAAAAAAAAGTATTTTGGTGAAGTAAAATTTTGTATTTTTTTTAAATTTCTCAAACCGCACTAATCGAAGCCAAAGTATTGCTGTAATTTTACATTTTTCAGCTGCAATTAATGATATTTTTTTAGAATAATTTATCAACAGAAATTCTTATTTATTGAATTCTGTTTTTTTTTTAATATGCTAAGTCTCCCATCCAAATTGTATCCACAACAAAAGATGCTTAACTTTTTTTACAATTTACGCTTCATTCATTAGAATTGTACATAAATCATTAATGTTTTCTTCGAGTAATAAAAAAAACAAAACAAAAGAATTGACATAAGCTTTTGTTTCTACTTTATTCTGTTGTTTTCTGTAATTTTCAAGAAACTGCTTAAATTTTATTTTTATAATTTTTTTTTCTAATCGTAGCATTTCGACTATAATAAAGGGTGTCCCAAAATTAACGCAAGTTTTGAATTAAACAGATGGCGGCAAATTCAAATCTTGCGTTAATTTTGGGACACCCTTTATAACAAAAAAATTGACAAACATTTAGTTTATTCCATTATTCTTTAGTAATTTCCGAAGCGTCAAACCTAAAAGATCAACAACAACAAACATTGCTAAACTTTTCACAAGTCACTTCGTGTTGTTTCTACGGCAATAAACAAATGCGCACAACAATTAATTTCTCAATCCAATCATTGCGTTTCGTGTAGCAAACACTAACAATAATTTATGAATAGACGAAACAAAGACCATTACAACTGCATGATTGTAGTCGTAATTGTATTTAACAGGCGAAAAGCGATTTGCATTTGCACGGTTTAATTAATACACGCGATTTAATTTTATTGTGAAATCCACTTTCTGCAATAAAAAAAAATAGAATTTCAAGAATCTTCAACAATTTTCAATGCACTTTGCTCGTCGCTAAATAAATAAATAAAAATGATTACATAATTTTTACTTATTCATTGCAATTTCACAAAAAAAGACACAAGTAAAATGTTAGAAGTTAATAAAAAATTATGATTTGTTGATTGAAGCAATTAAGATAATAGTTTTAATTGCGATATGCAGGAAGCTGTTAATTGTCTCACATATGCATTTTGTGCAATTAGCTTTGCGCAAATCGTTCGATTATAACAATTAAATTGTCGTTTCGAGAGAATCGCGAGAAACGTTACTAAAATTGAGTTGATTGCGCAAATAATAAAAAAAAATCTATCAATTATATAATATTAATCATTAAGAATGCATTTTTTGGGCTCCATAAAAATGTCAAGGTTTAATATTTCGAATTTACTGTGTGATTAATTTCGATATTGCATATTATTAATAAATACTTTCACTTAATTAATACAAAAAAAAAAGTGCATGCGCCAGGTTTTTCTCTGTTTTCGTTGAAATGACCTTGAAAATAGAGAAATACTTCGCAAAGTGCGGGTAAACACTATTTTAAACCTGATTAATTGAAGATTATATAAAGAAATATTATGTATAGAAAAAATGATATATGTTTTGTTTAGAATTAATTTGTTTCAAAATTTTAGTTTATTTTTAACTTTTTTTTAAGTGAATCCGGCCTAATCGGAACAGCACTATGCGAGGTATTACTGTACACTTAATTTACACACAAGATTTTAGTATAACGAAATGATTGATTTAATAAATGTAAAAATTTCTATTAATTTACTTTTTTTCAATTTATGAAAATTTAAACATTTCCTTTTTGTTACACTTATTTCAAGCAAATTTTGGTTTCAGTATTCAAAACATTTTCCCTTTTTTTTGCTATAAAATTGTATTAATTGTGGCTTTATCAAAATTGATCATTGCACATAAAATATGCACTTCTCATAGAAATAACAAAACCTTAGATTAATTTACTTTCAATGTCATTAACACTTCACTTTCACCTATCACTTTCTCACGGTTTGCAACCTTCCTCCATCCATATGAATGTAATTATACAGACTTGTTCGGTATGTTGTATCTTCAGATTCTTTTGATCAAAAATGCATTTCAACCAGATCTCTCCATCATTCAACAAGTTCCGTCAACATCTATAGATTTTCTTACAATCTTTTTTCATCAATTTTTATTAATAATGTCTACAAAAATAATAGTTTTTAACAAACAAATAAATACATATTCCATATTAAACTTGACCTAAGTTCAACAATTTTTCTTAAATTAATTTTATTGAAAACTTCTACAAAATAAAATCTTTTAATTTCAGAGAAACTTATGCATATATTCAAATAATTAATTAATAAATAATTCACGAAAAACATTTTCTAACACTTCTATTAATTAAATCAATCAATCAATAATTTAATTACATTTATAAACTTTAAACATGACCAAAGTTCAAGACTATTTTTTTTGTATAGCATTAAGTTTTTTTTTATATGATTATTAAACGACCTTAATATTTCTGCTCAGCATAACTTTGAATATTTTAGTATTTAAATTGAATCATTTCAAATTGCTTCGAAACTTACATTTACTTCCTGTTACTTATTTACGTTACAAACACTAAGTTCTTTGACTTCAAGTAATGAAAATTAAGTACAGTAGAACCTCACTAAATGAGTATAATCCGTATCAAAATTTCCGGATTTTTACTGGTATAGTAAAACATATTCAAAAATACACATAATATTTGTACACAAGTTTTAAAAATAATGTAAAAGGCGCGAAAACTGGGACTTCTCTTCTTCTCATTTATTTTGATCGTTAAGCGAGGTTGCACTGTATCTAACTAATTTATTCGTAACTTTTGCTCAATATTGGTACTATATTATGTATTCAGCAATGTTGTTGCAATTGTGTAAATATGTGAAATAAAAATATAGAAATCTGTATGCACTTTTTTTGTATTCACACTTTTCGCAAAAGTGCAAATGATGACAGGCGATATTGATTTATAACTGAAAACGAAAAGATTCGAACATCTTGCATTATAAATTATTAATATGTGTATAAAGTTCAAATGTAAGTTATGTGGTGGTAATAATAACGCGAGGTGCGTATGTTACGAGAAAGTCCAAAAACGTTTCATAAACCAATCCTTTTTCTCGCCAAATTCCGAACGAAATTGTGTCACTATTTCCAGCAAACATTTCCACTTTTCCTAATCAATTATAATTTAGAATAAACTTTATTTTGGATGAAAGTAATTTATAACTAATTTGATAAAAACAATATATATTTAAAGTTCGTAAATCCAACAAAAAAAAATTAAAAATTACAAAATTTTCTTTTCGTTGATTTTCGATTTTCTTAATGAATAATGATTGCCTATGAATTTAATTAAAATATTTTAGTAATTTGTAACTAATTTCATAAAAATAATCAAAAGAATTACATAAATTATAACAAAATTAAAATAATTTCATAAACCAATCAATTATCACAATAACATATTTTTCTCAACTTTTTTTAATGAATTATTTGATTTGGTATGAACTTAAATTATTTTTTTTGACTACTTCATTAGTTTTTTTTGTCATATTTACAACTTTCTGCATGATTTGCAATGTAAAATTAAATAAATTACAAAATGTCAATCGGAAATGTGAAATTATAAATGAAATATGTTCATAACAAATTATTTATATGCTATAAATTATTTTCTTGAACTCGCATCTCGCGCGAAAATTGCAATAATTACATAATTTAACGAATATTTCTATTTGCATTGAAAAATCTCAGTCATTCATAAACCAAAACGCGGTGTTCAAAAACCGAAACAATTCTGCATTGACAAAGTCAAGATTCATTGTAGAAATTCGTGCATGAAATTGTATAGAAAAGAAAACAATGCAAATGCTTTTTAACAATATAATAGTAAAAATTTTTATTTGCAACAACCATAAAAACACACATAATAAATTGGTAAAATATAGACGAAAATTTAACTTCGTTTTCTATGGGAAAATGAGAAAATCAATATTAATGAAATGTTGAACTCAATATTTCTCAATTACAAATTGGATATACTTTTCATAATTTGTATATATTTTTACTCTTTTACTCAAATAAAAATGATAAAACATTTTCGTATTTAATAAGTTATACAAAGTAAAAGACAGATTAGAAAATAGTTTATTCCATGTTTTCAGCTCCTACTTTTCGTTGAAATTTATACGTATTTTTAGATATTTAACTTAATTTAATGCACATATTATAATAAAGTCACTGTTATAAATCATTTTTGTTTTCTGAACATCCTTGAATTTATTTTATAAAGTGAATTATTAGAAAGAAATGAATGCACATATTATAATAATGTCACCTTTAAATTATTTTTTTTATCCTTGTATTAATTCTAATAACTAAATAAAATGTGAATGAAGATTTAGAAAAAAAAAAGAAACTGTGTGTAATCTAATAGAAATAAAATAACCTTTTCGAATGATGCAAACCTTGTTTAATACGCGCGCAGTTATTTTATTCCTCTCTGCTCGAAATGCTCTCTCAAGTTTAGAAACTCGGTAATTTCTTAATCGTAGCTAATTTATGTTCGAGAAATGCCCACACATCCTCTTGATTCACTCGCATCTTTTAATGATTATCGTTCCTAAAGACGATCATTAACATTTCGTAAATTTAACGTTCATTTGAAGCTAATACAATGTTTCTCAATATCTACTTAACAAATATTCAATTACTATTAATTAATGAAATGAAAAGTAATTTCGGTTTTCACAAATAGATAGTTATTATAGTTTTGAAGGACTTGTGTCAATGTTATGATTATTTCCTTTTGTCATTTCAAAGATGTAACTTTTAACAAATTTAGAAGCCAGTAGTTTAAGGTCAATTTAAACAAAAATCAATGAAATATTACAATTTCTTTAATTTAATACAGATATTTCATTTCCATTAGCTTTGAAATTTACAAAAATATATCAAAAATATAATTAGCACAAAATGTATTAAAATTATCTAAAATTTTAATTTGTTGAAGGACAGCAATGTATGAATATTACAATTTCTTTAATTTAACAAAAATTTAAATGAGAAGACGATTAAAATGTGCAAATTTCTGTGTAAAATTTACTTCAATATAACTGTATTAAAATAAATAAACATTAGAAGGATTGTGAGTCAATGTACCTGAATATTTTATGAATATTTTTAAATAAAATGTAGATTTTTGCCCGGTCGTTCACACTGATTTATCGTGTCGTAATGTTTTCTTCATTTAAAACTTTTTGCGTATGATTTTTATAGTAAAACGCAAAAAAAAAGTTGTTGAAGACGAGGGTTCCGGCAGATGATTGAAAACGGTCATTAACTGAAGTATGTAATGACGTAGATGCAAATTAATGCCTTGTTGGCAAACTGTGAAAGATATTTCAGGTACGCGAAGAACCAGTCGAATGACGTCTTTCGGGAGGACCGAAAAGGAATAAAAAGAACATAGTTATCGAGGAATGTACTTTAAAAAAGATACGATTAAAACACGTGATTCTGTATGCAAAAACAATAATAAGGAGCGGCCAAATTATCAGAACAATCTGGATTATGAACTGGTTTTGATCTTTTGGATAATTGCCTTTACCTATATATTTAATTTGGGTTTGTTGTGAAGACAAACGAGGTAAATTTAATTGGTCGCATTGATTACCTTGCAAATTATTGAAAAAAAAAACAACAATTTTATTTCGTGTTTTCAATTGAAAAAAAACAATTTTAATTAAATTTCAATATTTAGTAAATGCAGACAAGACACGTTTAATTGTATGAAGATTGCTAAGAAAAAAGAATTTTAATTTATATGAAATTTCATTGTATTAATTGAATTAATTTCTTTGTAATTATTACTAATTTTTTAAAATAAACCAAATATATTCGTTTTGGGTTATAAAAAGTTCAGTTAAATCTTTTAGAAATTTATTAACAAAACTTCATGAAGAAGAAAATATAGATATTTTTAACGGTGGACTTTATATTGTCTCAGAAAAAGAGATAATTTCTGCATCATTTATTTACAGAAATTTGTAAAATCGATAATTGTAATGGATCAATGGATTTAAGACTTTTTTTTCCAAAAATTTTACAGTTTTCTTTGAAAAAAGAAACATGCAAATCTTTTTTTTATTATAATAGTTTAATGAACTAATTGAAAAGGAAGTAGAAATGACTAAGCAATTTTGATATTGTCGTAAAAATAAAATGTTCACAAAAAACTTCACTATTTCTATTTTGGAGACAATTTCTGCATCATTTATTTACAGAAATTGGTGAAATCTCATGGCAAAGATCGTATGATAATTGTAATGGATCAATGAATTTAAGACATTTTTTTCATCAAATATTTCAAAGTTTTCACCGAAAAGAACGGATTTCTTATACAAAACTTAATTTAATAGTTTAAAATGTTTTTACTTTTACGTAAATTTTTAATTACATAATTAATTAAATTACATTGATATAGATTACTAAATGTTAACTGGGATTAGATTGTCAACTTAAAAATTTAAAAAAATAATGATTCATTTCTAGAACATTCAATTGGGTCAATAATTAACTGCAGATTATATAACTAATATATAGAAAGTACAACTAATGATTGACCTATTCATATATAAAATTAATATGAATACATAGAATTAATAATTTATTAAAATTAATCTAGTTTTATTACTGTTGATTAATCATTAGTTAAATTGAATAAATTTGTCTTGAAAGAAACGTTACCAGTTTGTTTTATTGTCATTTGTTTTCTGTTAAAATTATTTCAATTTTTATTGGATATTTGCATAAAATAAACTATAAAATTTATATTTATGATTAACTTTGAAATTTTCGATAAACTTGATGAAAAAAATAAATTAAACAATACGAAATGTGACAATATTGTAGTATGTCATAAAAGAAGCGTTACCATTTTGTTTTATTATAATTTGTTTTCTGTAAAAGTTATTTCATTTTTTATTCGATATTTGCATAAAATTTACTATAGAAGTTTTATTTGTGATTAACCTTCAGATATTTAAGCATAAATGAAACAATAGAAAATGTGACAAAATTATAACATTGTAGCTTGTCATAAAAGAAGCGTTACTATTTTGTTTCGTTGTCATTTGTGTTCTGTTGTGTTTATATCAATTTTTATTTGATATTCTTATTGTGTGAACTATAAAGATTTATTTTAATGTAAATTTATGAAGTTAAAGGATAAAATTTGTAACAAATTCAATAATTTTATTAACGCAAAATGTATTCAAATGATTGAAATTCCGAATGTCATAAAAATTGAAGTTAACAAATATTTGTATCTATTTTTTGTTCAAATTATATCAATGTTAATAAAAATTTGTTATATATAGATATTTCATTTCAATTATCTATGACACAAAATGTATTAATACTATCTAAAATATTAATATGTCGAAGTATAAAATATATGATGAAACCACAATGTATGAGAATACTCGCTACATTTTCAAGCTTTCATATGCATCTTTTGGATCCATGCAATCTATTATAGTTTCCGAGGAAATCACTAAAATGTGAATAACAGTGAAATGGATGAAACCACAATTGGATAAATAACAAAACATTAAATATAATATTGACAAATCTGAGAAGAAACCAGATGTTTACTGTACGATACGTATATTTTCCAAATATATTTAGTTGATATAAGTTGTTTAAACATTTCTGAAACTCGATTTGTTAACGTTAAAAGTATTTGTCAAACAAATCCGTAAGTAGAAAACTTATGAAACGAATCTTTCAAAATGTCCAAATTATACGGGATGTAGCAAGAAGGACATTTACAAAATCACGACCAGATGTTTATGGAACCATAAAATGTATCATATCATTGAATTCCGGCATTGTTTTGTAACGATTTCAGCTGAATTACCCAATAATTGCGAATATCACTTTTCATAAATGCGTAACGCTGCATTATATAACGCACGCATGCAGCAAAGTTGTTGTTTATTTATATTTACATGCATTATTGATGGAGAGAAGTCCGGAGGTGGTCAACAGGTATTCGGCTTCTTTGACTCTTGCCTACCAGAAGAAAGAAACAGGCACACGCGATTCCGGTTTTGTCGAACGAAATCGAAAGTTAAAAGTACACATACGAATACACACACACACACACATATATACGCGATTACCCAATCCATATGTTTTTGTATGTGTGTGTGTGTATATATGTTCGTCTGTGTGCTAAACACACGCATATAACCTACATAACTCTTACGAGAAACTAGATTTACAGCGATGCAACGGTTTCGGATTTGTGTTTTTTTTTATATATATATTCGTTTCACTTATTTCGCTGTTGCGCTGAAGAAGAGAATTCAATCGCATTTCTCCGACAATCATAATTGAAAATAGAAAATAATCATTAAAATTGTATCAATAAATTAGTGAAATTCATGTTTTTTTTTTAATTACATCAAATTAGAGGAAATTCCAAAGATATATACACAATAGAAAGTAGAACCAAAAATTGATCTATTAGTCAATAAAAATAATATGAATATGTTGAATATGTGCACAAAATGTCTTAGAAGAAGAATTAGTATTTTTTTAGTTGACATTTCTCATAAACTGTAATAGATTGAATGCATTCAAAATATGCATATGAAATCTGGATGTTTGGGGAATGTTGCAAGTATTCACACATTGCTCTGGTTGCATCCATTTAGTAGTGATTCGAATTCAAAGTTGAAAAAAATAAAGAGCAATCTTTTCACATTTTAGTGATTTTCTCAGAAACTATAATAGATTAAAAAAAATCTAAAGATGCATATAAAAACTGCATCTTTGTGGAATATTGCGAGTATTCATGCATTGCTGTGGTTTCATCCATTTGGCTGTAATTTGCGTTCAAAAATTGAAGCAATGTTTTCACAAAAAAGACAAATTGCAAAAATTATAAATTAACATTCGAAAAAGTAATGATTTTATAGTAAACTATGTATTTTAATTATTTTCTATTAAAATTATAAAAATAATGGCATGTATAAAATGTTATAAAAGAAGTAGAAGAAAGACAACAGTTCGAACATATTATTTCGCGTAGGAAACACTGAAATCCTTGGACTAAATAACATCCAAAAACACGGCAGGGATCCAAAATTGCAAAATTCTTCAAAGGAAACACCTCAATTTCGCTCGAATTTATGAAATATGGAAAGTTAATGCACGTGCTGTTATTAATACACGCATTCTGTGGATACTCTTACATAAAAGCGCGCGCCTTTTACTCTCTCCATCTTTCTCACTCTCGTGTATAAAATAGGTATTTTTTTTGCTTATTTCCCAATTCAGTAATTGAACCTCGTCTCGTCAAACAAACAAACGACGAACGGAGAATAACAAAAAAAAGTACCACCTCGTAACGTATTTGTTTTGGTAATTAGAAGATGCGATGGACGACCTTGAGAATGAGAAACGAAGAAGATGTGCAACGATGGAAGAATTTAATAAATAAATTACAGAATCCAAAGTGAATCACAAGGAAATGTGTCGAAATCTATACAGAAATTTCTAGAATTAATTCTCGTTCATTTCGGCAACTTCAACGTAATCCGTGTATTACAAAACAATTAACAAAAATTACTACAAAATAAGTAAATTTATCAATTTGTTATTAAATTAGCAGAATGAGAAATGAACAAAAATATAGATATATTTTTTTGTAACTGAATTTAGAATGTACAAAAAAATTACAATTAAATGAAACTTATATAACAGAATGAACATACAAAAATCAATTTTGTTATATAATCGATGTATTAAGTAGCACGAATCGAATATTTATTTCATGCACGTCGAGAATTTGAATTCGATTTAGCGTGAACATCAAAGTTAATGATTTTTTTTTAAATTTGATTTGAAATGGAAGAACTAATTACATGAAATCTTTCTAATGTTTTTATTTTTTTTTATCTTCTTCAATCAATAGTAAAACAATTTGTTCGAAACGTTAATTAAATCAACACGCGTTCTTTTCGCACGAGTTTTTCACCATTTACAAAGGAATGTGGAAAGCTGATTTTCGCTCTGATTATTTACTCTTTATATATATTTTTTTCTCTTTCTTTCTGCAAACGCACAATCTCACATTGAACTCTTTGTAAAAACTTACAAATAATAATGTAAATACGTCGATATATTGAAATTCTTAAAGATTACAACAACAAAATGCGAATAATCATAACATTGAACGATTTCTCATAACTGCAATAATATTAACTGTTTGAAACCGGACTAATCGAGGAATAAGGGAAGAAAATGTACTATTTTATAAAGTTTGCTTTATTTTGAAATATTCAAAACTGATTTTAATGAATCCGGACTGATTGAAGCCTCACTATGCGAGGTGTTCATAGCTAACACATTTTGGAAAGGAAACAAATGTCTCCTCTTTGCTCCAAGTCTAATTTCCTTCAATTCTTTCGTAAACAAAACAGATTAAAGTTACAGATTCTTCGCATTTCTGCGGTTTTTTTGCCATCACGAGACGTTCAAAGCAATCTTCAATTTACTATTAACTATAGAAGGGAAGAAAGAAAAAAAAATGTATATAGAAATAATTTTGTGCACTATTTTTTTGAGAATTTATTTTTGAATTGAAATTTACTTTATTTTGAAATTGTCAAACGTAATCATAATAAATCCGGACTGATTGAAGCCGCACTATTCGAGGTGTTTATATGTTTACTTTTATAGTTAAACCGTTTTGGAAAGGGAGCAAATGTATTGAATGCTTTCTCCTCTTTGCTTCAAGCCTAATTTCCATCAGTTTTGAAATTCTCAAAACTGACTATAATGAATCCGGACTGATTGAAGCCGCACTATGCGAGGTATTTATGTGCTTACTTTTATAGCTTGGAAGCGAAGCAAATTTATTGAATTTTCAAACAAATCCGGACTGATTGAAGCCGCGAGATAAAACATTTTGGAAAGGAATCAAATTGATTGAATGCTTTCTCGTTGCTACAAGCCTAATTTCTATCAATCCTTTATAAACAAAACAGATCAAAGTTACAGATTCTTCACATTCTTGTGTTTTTTTTCACCATCTCGAGATGTAATCTTTAATTTATATATTTCTAATTTCAATAATTTTCTAATATTATTTTCACTCAATTATATAAAATTGCCAGACCAGACTTACATGATAGCTTTTACCTATTGCAATTATATCAATTACATAAATTATTATGCGAATATTTAACTTACACATAATTAACACAGTCTCACTTAAACTTGTATTGAGCAACTGTTTACGAAATTATAATATTTTTCAAACATCTAACAAATTTGTTATTAAACTTTCATAAGAAAAGTTTAGTAGAAAAAAAAAATCAAAGTCATAATTATTTCTTTTCTGTACATTTTCGTACTTTGGACGTCTCAAACTTTAATGTATTTATATAAATAGACAATATTGATTTAAGTGCAAAAAAATATCATTTTTTTTGTTTCAATTACGAGAAATAATTATTTCTTTACATACATTAATGTGGAAATTAATAATAATTATTTGTTTTTAAATTAATTATCATGTTGATGATACGCACTTATTTCTTGTTGTTTGTTTTAAATCTTGTATCAAAATAAGAAAGACGAAGTGTTGACCTTGGGTTCGTTACGTCCGTTAAGCAAATAAAAAGAAAGATACGTTTTGGTTCAAATAGTCAATGATATGTGTACCAAATACGGTGAATTAGGTGGATGGATTAAGTCCTCGGTCATCTGCGAAGCAAAATACGCGCATCTATTAGCGT
The DNA here is from genome assembly GCF_001412225.1 of Nicrophorus vespilloides. Lineage (NCBI taxonomy): Eukaryota > Metazoa > Arthropoda > Insecta > Coleoptera > Silphidae > Nicrophorus > Nicrophorus vespilloides. The sequence continues at coordinate 109,106 of NW_017099526.1, forward strand.
GCTCTCAATGCGATTCCGAGAAAATCTTCAATTAATTGTTGTCGCAGTACGTTTTATCATGCAGACGTTGCTAGGTTATTATCATCTTTGCAATGTAATTCCATGACGATAGTAATACGAGTAAAAATAGTAATTACTTGTTATGACTTATTAGAAAACAATTAGAAAATTACATTTACGTGTAATTCTAATAAGAAGCTGTTAGTTTTTTTTCTATCTATTTAATTAGAAACATTGCATGTTTGAGATGCTCGTGTTATGGAAAGTTTTGGTGTTTCCCTAAGATCAGAATTATAAAATTAACTTAATTAAATATATAATTAAGTTTTTAACTCCAATTATGTTTTTTTTTTAAATTTAATTGAAATGCTAATAGTTTTGATTATGCAACTATACTTATTGCATTTGTTCTGTGTTGCATTTGAAACTTTGGTGTTCCTCGAGTATTAGTACTAGGTCTTATCAATGAATTTAACTATAATAACTTTATTCCAATTGCGGAATTACCTCGCATAATCCGTGTAATTGCAGTATTCCGGACTGTTCGAAACCAGACTAATCGAGAAAATAAATAAACCGTACTTATTTATATAAATAAAAAAATATGATTTTCAGTATTATTTTTTTATCAATCAAAATATAGTTTGTTTTGAAATTTCTGAATAGTATTATAATGAATCCGGACTAACCGAAGCCGGATAAATTTCCTTATGCAACTTGATTATAATTGCATGTGTTTTGTTATTTGGTGTTGCTCGAGAAACATGAAATGTTATTAGTTTTGATTATGCAACTATAATTATTGCATTTGTTTTGTGTTTGAAGCTTTGGTGTTCCTCGAGTATTACTACTAGGTCTTATCAATGAATTTAACTATAATAACTTTATTCCAATTGCGGCATTACCTCGCATAGTATCCGTGTAATTGCAGTATTCCGGACTGTTCGAAAC